>NW_026695205.1:12589258-12759258 GCF_021218885.2 Marmota monax
GCTCTCCTCCATCACACCCTGAGGTCAGCTCCTCCAACTCTCCTCCATCACACCCTGAGGTCACCTCCTCCCAGCTCTCCTCCATCACACCCTGAGGTCAGCTCCTCCAGCTCTCCTCCATCACAACCTTAGGTCACCTCCTCCAGCTCTCCTCCGTCACACCCTACGGTCAGCTACTCGAGATCTACTCCATCACTCCCTGAGGTCAGCTCCTCCAGCTCTCCTCCATCACACCCTGAGGTCAGCTCTTCCAGCTCTCCTCCATCACACCCTGAGGTCAGCTCCTCCAGCTCTCCTCCATCACACCCTGAGGTCAGCTCCTCCAGCTCTCCTCCATCACACCCTGAGGTCACCTCCTCCAGCTCTCCTCCATCACACCCTGAGGTCAGCTCCTCCAGCTCTCCTCCATCACACCCTGAGGTCAGCTCCTCCAGCTCTCCTCCATCACACCCTGAGGTCAGCTCCTCCAGCTCTCCTCCATCACACCCTGAGGTCAACTCTTCCAGCTCTCCTCCATCACACCCTGAGGTCAGCTCCTCCAACTCTCCTCCATCACACCCTGAGGTCAGCTCCTCCAGCTCTCCTCCATCACACCCTGAGGTCAGCTCCTCCAGCTCTCCTCCATCACACCCTGAGGTCAGCTCCTCCAGCTCTCCTCCATCACACCCTGAGGTCAGCTCCTCCAGCTCTCCTCCATCACACCCTGAGGTCAGCTCCTCCAGCTCTCCTCCATCACACCCTGAGGTCAGCTCCTCCAGCTCTCCTCCATCACACCCTGAGGTCAGCTCCTCCCAACTCTCCTCCATCACACCCTGAGGTCAGCTCCTCCAGCTCTCCTCCATCACACCCTGAGGTCAGCTCCTCCAGCTCTCCTCCATCACACCCTGAGGTCAGCTCCTCCAGCTCTCCTCCATCACACCCTGAGGTCAGCTCCTCCAGCTCTCCTCCATCACACCCTGAGGTCAGCTCCTCCAAGCTCTCCTCCATCACACCCTGAGGTCAGCTCCTCCAGCTCTCCTCCATCACACCCTGAGGTCAGCTCCTCCAGCTCTCCTCCATCACACCCTGAGGTCAGCTCCTCCAACTCTCCTCCATCACACCCTGAGGTCAGCTCCTCCAACTCTCCTCCATCACACCCTGAGGTCAGCTCCTCCAGCTCTCCTCCATCACACCCTGAGGTCAGCTCATCCCAACTCTCCTCCATCACACCCTGAGGTCAACTCCTCCCAACTCTCCTCCATCACACCCTGAGGTCAACTCCTCCAGCTCTCCTCCATCACACCCTGAGGTCAGCTCCTCCAGCTCTCCTCCATCACACCCTGAGGTCAGCTCCTCCAGCTCTCCTCCATCACACCCTGAGGTCAGCTCCTCCAGCTCTCCTCCATCACACCCTGAGGTCAGCTCCTCCCAACTCTCCTCCATCACACCCTGAGGTCAGCTCCTCCAGCTCTCCTCCATCACACCCTGAGGTCAGCTCCTCCAGCTCTCCTCCATCACACCCTGAGGTCAGCTCCTCCAGCTCTCCTCCATCACACCCTGAGGTCAGCTCCTCCAGCTCTCCTCCATCACACCCTGAGGTCAGCTCCTCCAACTCTCCTCCATCACACCCTGAGGTCAGCTCCTCCAGCTCTCCTCCATCACACCCTGAGGTCAGCTCCTCCAGCTCTCCTCCATCACACCCTGAGGTCAGCTCCTCCAGCTCTCCTCCATCACACCCTGAGGTCAGCTCCTCCAGCTCTCCTCCATCACACCCTGAGGTCAGCTCCTCCAGCTCTCCTCCATCACACCCTGAGGTCAGCTCCTCCAGCTCTCCTCCATCACACCCTGAGGTCAGCTCCTCCAGCTCTCCTCCATCACACCCTGAGGTCAGCTCCTCCAGCTCTCCTCCATCACACCCTGAGGTCAGCTCCTCCAGCTCTCCTCCATCACACCCTGAGGTCAGCTCCTCCAGCTCTCCTCCATCACACCCTGAGGTCAGCTCCCCCAGCTCTCCTCCATCACACCCTGAGGTCAGCTCCTCCAGCTCTCCTCCATCACACCCTGAGGTCAGCCCCTCCAGCTCTCCTCCATCACACCCTGAGGTCAGCTCCTCCAGCTCTCCTCCATCACACCCTGAGGTCAGCTCCTCCCAGCTCTCCTCCATCACACCCTGAGGTCAGCTCCTCCAGCTCTCCTCCATCACACCCTGAGGTCAGCTCCTCCAGCTCTCCTCCATCACACCCTGAGGTCAGCTCATCCCAACTCTCCTCCATCACACCCTGAGGTCAGCTCCTCCAACTCTCCTCCATCAAACCCTGAGGTCAGCTCCTCCAGCTCTCCTCCATCACACCCTGAGGTCAGCTCCTCCAGCTCTCCTCCATCACACCCTGAGGTCAGCTCCTCCAGCTCTCCTCCATCACACCCTGAGGTCAGCTCCTCCAGCTCTCCTCCATCACACCCTGAGGTCAGCTCCTCCAGCTCTCCTCCATCACACCCTGAGGTCAGCTCCTCCAGCTCTCCTCCATCACACCCTGAGGTCAGCTCCTCCAACTCTCCTCCATCACACCCTGAGGTCAGCTCCTCCAGCTCTCCTCCATCACACCCTGAGGTCAGCTCCTCCAGCTCTCCTCCATCACACCCTGAGGTCAGCTCCTCCAACTCTCCTCCATCACACCCTGAGGTCAGCTCCTCCAGCTCTCCTCCATCACACCCTGAGGTCAGCTCCTCCAGCTCTCCTCCATCACACCCTGAGGTCAGCTCCTCCAGCTCTCCTCCATCACACCCTGAGGTCAGCTCCTCCAGCTCTCCTTCATCACACCCTGAGGTCAGCTCCTCCAACTCTCCTCCATCACACCCTGAGGTCAGCTCCTCCAGCTCTCCTCCATCACACCCTGAGGTCACCTCCTCCAGCTCTCCTCCATCACACCCTGAGGTCAGCTCCTCCCAGCTCTCCTCCATCACACCCTGAGGTCAGCTCCTCCAGCTCTCCTCCATCACACCCTGAGGTCAGCTCCTCCAGCTCTCCTCCATCACACCCTGAGGTCAGCTCCTCCAGCTCTCCTCCATCACACCCTGAGGTCAGCTCCTCCAACTCTCCTCCATCACACCCTGAGGTCAGCTCCTCCAGCTCTCCTCCATCACACCCTGAGGTCAGCTCCTCCAGCTCTCCTCCATCACACCCTGAGGTCAGCTCCTCCCAGCTCTCCTCCATCACACCCTGAGGTCAGCTCCTCCAGCTCTCCTCCATCACACCCTGAGGTCAGCTCCTCCAGCTCTCCTCCATCACACCCTGAGGTCAGCTCCTCCAGCTCTCCTCCATCACACCCTGAGGTCAGCTCCTCCAGCTCTCCTCCATCACACCCTGAGGTCAGCTCCTCCAGCTCTCCTCCATCACACCCTGAGGTCAGCTCCTCCAGCTCTCCTCCATCACACCCTGAGGTCAGCTCCTCCCAACTCTCCTCCATCACACCCTGAGGTCAGCTCCTCCAGCTCTCCTCCATCACACCCTGAGGTCAGCTCCTCCAGCTCTCCTCCATCACACCCTGAGGTCAGCTCCTCCAGCTCTCCTCCATCACACCCTGAGGTCAGCTCCTCCAGCTCTCCTCCATCACACCCTGAGGTCAGCTCCTCCAGCTCTCCTCCATCACACCCTGAGGTCAGCTCCTCCAGCTCTCCTCCATCACACCCTGAGGTCAGCTCCTCCAGCTCTCCTCCATCACACCCTGAGGCCACCTCCTCCAGCTCTCCTCCATCACACCCTGAGGTCAGCTCCTCCAGCTCTCCTCCATCACACCCTGAGGTCAGCTCCTCCAACTCTCCTCCATCAATCCCTGAGGTCAGCTCCTCCCAACTCTCCTCCATCACACCCTGAGGTCAGCTCCTCCAGCTCTCCTCCATCACACCCTGAGGTCAGCTCCTCCAGCTCTCCTCCATCACACCCTGAGGTCAGCTCCTCCAGCTCTCCTCCATCACACCCTGAGGTCAGCTCCTCCAGCTCTCCTCCATCACACCCTGAGGTCAGCTCCTCCAGCTCTCCTCCATCACACCCTGAGGTCAGCTCCTCCAGCTCTCCTCCATCACACCCTGAGGTCAGCTCCTCCAGCTCTCCTCCATCACACCCTGAGGTCAGCTCCTCCAGCTCTCCTCCATCACACCCTGAGGTCAGCTCCTTCCAACTCTCCTCCATCACTCCTTGAGGTCAGCTCCTCCAGCTCTCCTCCATCACACCCTGAGGTCACCTCCTCCAGCTCTCCTCCATCACACCCTGAGGTCAGCTCCTCCAGCTCTCCTCCATCACACCCTGAGGTCAGCTCCTCCAGCTCTCCTCCATCACACCCTGAGGTCAGCTCCTCCAGCTCTCCTCCATCACACCCTGAGGTCAGCTCCTCCAGCTCTCCTCCATCACACCCTGAGGTCAGCTCCTCCAACTCTCCTCCATCAAACCCTGAGGTCAGCTCCTCCAACTCTCCTCCATCACACCCTGAGGTCAGCTCCTCCAGCTCTCCTCCATCACACCCTGAGGTCAGCTCCTCCAGCTCTCCTCCATCACACCCTGAGGTCAGCTCCTCCAACTCTCCTCCATCACACCCTGAGGTCAGCTCCTCCAGCTCTCCTCCATCACACCCTGAGGTCAGCTCCTCCAGCTCTCCTCCATCACACCCTGAGGTCCGCTCCTCCAGCTCTCCTCCATCACACCCTGAGGTCAGCTCCTCCAACTCTCCTCCATCACACCCTGAGGTCAGCTCCTCCAGCTCTCCTCCATCACACCCTGAGGTCAGCTCCTCCAGCTCTCCTCCCTCACACCCTGAGGTCAGCTCCTCCAGCTCTCCTCCATCACACCCTGAGGTCAGCTCCTCCAGCTCTCCTCCATCACACCCTGAGGTCAGCTCCTCCAGCTCTCCTCCATCACACCCTGAGGTCAGCTCCTCCAGCTCTCCTCCATCACACCCTGAGGTCAGCTCCTCCCAGCTCTCCTCCATCACACCCTGAGGTCAACTCCTCCAGCTCTCCTCCATCACACCCTGAGGTCAGCTCCTCCCAGCTCTCCTCCATCACACCCTGAGGTCAGCTCCTCCAGCTCTCCTCCATCACACCCTGAGGTCAGCTCCTCCAGCTCTCCTCCATCACACCCTGAGGTCAGCTCCTCCAGCTCTCCTCCATCACACCCTGAGGTCAGCTCCTCCAGCTCTCCTCCATCACACCCTGAGGTCAGCTCCTCCAGCTCTCCTCCATCCCCCCCTGAGGTCAGCTCCTCCAGCTCTCCTCCATCACACCCTGAGGTCAGCTCCTCCAGCTCTCCTCCATCACACCCTGAGGTCAGCTCCTCCCAACTCTCCTCCATCACACCCTGAGGTCAGCTCCTCCAGCTCTCCTCCATCACACCCTGAGGTCAGCTCCTCCAGCTCTCCTCCATCACACCCTGAGGTCAGCTCCTCCAGCTCTCCTCCATCACACCCTGAGGTCAGCTCCTCCAGCTCTCCTCCATCACACCCTGAGGTCAGCTCCTCCAGCTCTCCTCCATCACACCCTGAGGTCAGCTCCTCCAGCTCTCCTCCATCACACCCTGAGGTCAGCTCCTCCAGCTCTCCTCCATCACACCCTGAGGTCAGCTCCTCCAGCTCTCCTCCATCACACCCTGAGGTCAGCTCCTCCAGCTCTCCTCCATCACACCCTGAGGTCAGCTCCTCCAGCTCTCCTCCATCACACCCTGAGGTCAGCTCCTCCAGCTCTCCTCCATCACACCCTGAGGTCAGCTCCTCCAGCTCTCCTCCATCACACCCTGAGGTCAGCTCCTCCAGCTCTCCTCCATCACACCCTGAGGTCAGCTCCTCCAACTCTCCTCCATCACACCCTGAGGTCAGCTCCTCCAGCTCTCCTCCATCACACCCTGAGGTCAGCTCCTCCAGCTCTCCTCCATCACACCCTGAGGTCAGCTCCTCCAGCTCTCCTCCATCAAACCCTGAGGTCAGCTCCTCCAGCTCTCCTCCATCACACCCTGAGGTCAGCTCCTCCAGCTCTCCTCCATCACACCCTGAGGTCAGCTCCTACAGCTCTCCTCCATCACACCCTGAGGTCAGCTCCTCCAACTCTCCTCCATCACACCCTGAGGTCAGCTCATCCCATCTCTCCTCCATCACACCCTGAGGTCAGCTCCTCCAACTCTCCTCCATCAATCCCTGAGGTCAGCTCCTCCAACTCTCCTCCATCACACCCTGAGGTCAGCTCCTCCAGCTCTCCTCCATCACACCCTGAGGTCAGCTCCTCCAGCTCTCCTCCATCACACCCTGAGGTCAACTCCTCCAGCTCTCCTCCATCACACCCTGAGGTCAGCTCCTCCAGCTCTCCTCCATCACACCCTGAGGTCAGCTCCTCCAGCTCTCCTCCATCACACCCTGAGGTCAGCTCCTCCAGCTCTCCTCCATCACACCCTGAGGTCAGCTCCTCCAACCCTCCTCCATCCCACCCTGAGGTCAGCTCCTCCAGCTCTCCTCCATCACACCCTGAGGTCAGCTCCTCCAGCTCTCCTCCATCACACCCTGAGGTCAGCTCCTCCAGCTCTCCTCCATCACACCCTGAGGTCAGCTCCTCCAGCTCTCCTCCATCACACCCTGAGGTCAGCTCCTCCAGCTCTCCTCCATCACACCCTCTGGTCAGCTCCTCCCAACTCACCTCCATCACACCCTGAGGTCAACTCCTCCCAGCTATCCTCCATCACACCCTGAGGTCAGCTCTTAAAACTCTCCTCCATCACACCCTGAGGTCAGCTCATCCCAACTCTCCTCCATCACACCCTGAGGTCAGCTCCTCCAACTCTCCTCCATCACACCCTGAGGTCAGCTCCTCCAGCTCTCCTCCATCACACCCTGAGGTCAGCTCCTCCAGCTCTCCTCCATCACACCCTGAGGTCAGCTCCTCCAGCTCTCCTCCATCACACCCTGAGGTCAGCTCCTCCAGCTCTCCTCCATCACACCCTGAGGTCAGCTCCTCCAACTCTCCTCCATCACACCCTGAGGTCAGCTCCTCCAGCTCTCCTCCATCACACCCTGAGGTCAGCTCCTCCAGCTCTCCTCCATCACCCCCTGAGGTCAGCTCCCCCAGCTCTCCTCCATCACACCCTGAGGTCAGCTCCTCCAGCTCTCCTCCATCACACCCTGAGGTCAGCTCCTCCAACTCTCCTCCATCAAACCCTGAGGTCAGCTCCTCCTAGCTCTCCTCCATCACACCCTGAGGTCAGCTCTTTCAGCTCTCCTCCATCACACCCTGAGGTCAGCTCCTCCAGCTCTCCTCCATCACACCCTGAGGTCAGCTCCTCCAGCTCTCCTCCATCACACCCTGAGCTCAGCTCCTCCAGCTCTCCTCCATCACACCCTGAGGTCAGCTCCTCCAGCTCTCCTCCATCACACCCTGAGGTCAGCTCCTCCAGCTCTCCTCCATCACACCCTGAGGTCAGCTCCTCCAGCTCTCCTCCATCACACCCTGAGGTCAGCTCCTCCAGCTCTCCTCCATCACACCCTGAGGTCAGCTCCTCCCAACTCTCCTCCATCACACCCTGAGGTCACCTCCTCCAGCTCTCCTCCATCACACCCTGAGGTCAGCTCTCCAGCTCTCCTCCATCACACCCTGAGGTCAGCTCCTCCAACTCTCCTCCATCACACCCTGAGGTCAGCTCCTCCAGCTCTCCTCCATCACACCCTGAGGTCAGCTCCTCCAGCTCTCCTCCATCACACCCTGAGGTCAGCTCCTCCAGCTCTCCTCCATCACACCCTGAGGTCAGCTCCTCCAACTCTCCTCCATCACACCCTGAGGTCAGCCCCTCCAACTCTCCTCCATCACACCCTGAGGTCAGCTCCTCCAGCTCTCCTCCATCACACCCTGAGGTCAGCTCCTCCAGCTCTCCTCCATCACACCCTGAGGTCAGCTCCTCCAACTCTCCTCCATCACACCCTGAGGTCAGCTCCTCCCAACTCTCCTCCATCACACCCTGAGGTCAGCTCCTCCAGCTCTCCTCCATCACACCCTGAGGTCAGCTCCTCCAGCTCTCCTCCATCACACCCTGAGGTCAGCTCCTCCCAACTCTCCTCCATCACACCCTGAGGTCAGCTCCTCCAGCTCTCCTCCATCACACCCTGAGGTCAACTCCTCCAGCTCTCCTCCATCACACCCTGAGGTCAGCTCCTCCAGCTCTCCTCCATCACACCCTGAGGTCAGCTCCTCCAGCTCTCCTCCATGACACCCTGAGGTCAGCTCCTCCAGCTCTCCTCCATCACACCCTGAGGTCAGCTCCTCCAACTCTCCTCCATCACACCCTGAGGTCAGCTCCTCCAGCTCTCCTCCATCACACCCTGAGGTCAGCTCCTCCAGCTCTCCTCCATCACACCCTGAGGTCAGCTCCTCCAGCTCTCCTCCATCACACCCTGAGGTCAGCTCCTCCAGCTCTCCTCCATCACACCCTGAGGTCAGCTCCTCCCAGCTCTCCTCCATCACACCCTGAGGTCAGCTCCTCCAGCTCTCCTCCATCACACCCTGAGGTCAGCTCCTCCCAGCTCTCCTCCATCACACCCTGAGGTCAGCTCCTCCAGCTCTCCTCCATCACACCCTGAGGTCAGCTCCTCCAGCTCTCCTCCATCACACCCTGAGGTCAGCTCCTCCAGCTCTCCTCCATCACACCCTGAGGTCAGCTCCTCCCAGCTCTCCTCCATCAACCCCTGAGGTCAGCTCCTCCAGCTCTCCTCCATCACACCCTGAGGTCAGCTCCTCCAGCTCTCCTCCATCACACCCTGAGGTCAGCTCCTCCAGCTATCCTCCATCACACCCTGAGGTCAGCTCCTCCAGCTCTCCTCCATCACACCCTGAGGTCAGCTCCTCCAGCTCTCCTCCATCACACCCTGAGGTCAGCTCCTCCAGCTCTCCTCCATCACACCCTGAGGTCAGCTCCTCCAGCTCTCCTCCATCACACCCTGAGGTCAGCTCCTCCAGCTCTCCTCCATCACACCCTGAGGTCAGCTCCTCCAACTCTCCTCCATCACACCCTGAGGTCAGCTCCTCCAGCTCTCCTCCATCACACCCTGAGGTCAGCTCCTCCAGCTCTCCTCCATCACACCCTGAGGTCAGCTCCTCCAGCTCTCCTCCATCACACCCTGAGGTCAGCTCATCCAAACTCTCCTCCATCACACCTGAGGTCAGCTCCTCCAGCTCTCCTCCATCACACCCTGAGGTCAGCTCCTCCAGCTCTCCTCCATCACACCCTGAGGTCAGCTCCTCCCAGCTCTCCTCCATCACACCCTGAGGTCAGCTCCTCCAGCTCTCCTCCATCACACCCTGAGGTCAGCTCCTCCAGCTCTCCTCCATCACACCCTGAGGTCAGCTCCTCCAGCTCTCCTCCATCACACCCTGAGGTCAGCTCCTCCAGCTCTCCTCCATCACACCCTGAGGTCAGCTCCTCCTAACTCTCCTCCATCACACCCTGAGGTCAGCTCCTCCAGCTCTCCTCCATCACACCCTGAGGTCAGCTCATCCCAACTCTCCTCCATCACACCCTGAGGTCAGCTCATCCCAACTCTCCTCCATCACACCCTGAGGTCAGCTCCTCCAGCTCTCCTCCATCACACCCTGAGGTCAACTCCTCCCAGCTCTCCTCCATCACACCCTGAGGTCAGCTCCTCCAGCTCTCCTCCATCAAACCCTGAGGTCAGCTCCTCCAGCTCTCCTCCATCACACCCTGAGGTCAGCTCATCCCAACTCTCCTCCATCACACCCTGAGGTCAGCTCCTCCAGCTCTCCTCCATCACACCCTGAGGTCAGCTCCTCCAGCTCTCCTCCATCACACCCTGAGGTCAGCTCCTCCAGCTCTCCTCCATCACACCCTGAGGTCAGCTCCTCCAGCTCTCCTCCATCACACCCTGAGGTCAGCTCCTCCAGCTCTCCTCCATCACACCCTGAGGTCAGCTCCTCCAGCTCTCCTCCATCACACCCTGAGGTCAGCTCCTCCCAACTCTCCTCCATCACACCCTGAGGTCAGCTCCTCCAGCTCTCCTCCATCACACCCTGAGGTCAGCTCCTCCAGCTCTCCTCCATCACACCCTGAGGTCAGCTCCTCCAACTCTCCTCCATCACACCCTGAGGTCAGCTCCTCCAGCTCTCCTCCATCACACCCTGAGGTCAGCTCCTTCAGCTGTCCTCCATCACACCCTGAGGTCAGCTCCTACAGCTCTCCTCCATCACACCCTAAGGTCAGCTCCTCCAACTCTCCTCCAGCAGACCCTGAGGTCACCTCCTCCAGCTCTCCTCCATCACACCCTGAGGTCAGCTCCTCCAGCTCTCCTCCATCACACCCTGAGGTCACCTCCTCCAGCTCTCCTCCATCACACCCTGAGGTCAGCTCCTCCAGCTCTCCTCCATCACACCCTGAGGTCAACTCCTCCAGCTCTCCTCCATCACACCCTGAGGTCAGCTCCTCCCAGCTCTCCTCCATCACACCCTGAGGTCAGCTCCTCCAGCTCTCCTCCATCACACCCTGAGGTCAGCTCCTCCAGCTCTCCTCCATCACACCCTGAGGTCAGCTCCTCCAGCTCTCCTCCATCACACCCTGAGGTCAGCTCCTCCAACTCTCCTCCATCACACCCTGAGGTCAGCTCCTCCAGCTCTCCTCCATCACACCCTGGGGTCAGCTCCTCCAGCTCTCCTCCATCACACCCTGAGGTCAGCTCCTCCAGCTCTCCTCCATCACACCCTGAGGTCAGCTCCTCCAGCTCTCCTCCATCACACCCTGAGGTCAGCTCCTCCAGCTCTCCTCCATCACACCCTGAGGTCACCTCCTCCAGCTCTCCTCCATCACACCCTGAGGTCAGCTCCTCCAGCTCTCCTCCATCACACCCTGAGGTCAGCTCCTCCAGCTCTCCTCCATCACACCCTGAGGTCAACTCCTCCAGCTCTCCTCCATCACACCCTGAGGTCAGCTCCTCCAGCTCTCCTCCATCACACCCTGAGGTCAGCTCCTCCCAACTCTCCTCCATCACACCTGAGGTCAGCTCCTCCAGCTCTCCTCCATCACACCCTGAGGTCAGCTCCTCCCGCTCTCCTCCATCACACCCTGAGGTCACCTCCTCCAGCTCTCCTCCATCACACCCTGAGGTCAGCTCATCCCAACTCTCCTCCATCACACCCTGAGGTCAGCTCCTCCAACTCTCCTCCATCACACCCTGAGGTCAACTCCTCCAGCTCTCCTCCATCACACCCTGAGGTCAGCTCCTCCAGCTCTCCTCCATCAAACCCTGAGGTCAGCTCCTCCAACTCTCCTCCATCACACCCTGAGGTCAGCTCCTCCAGCTCTCCTCCATCACACCCTGAGGTCAGCTCCTCCAGCTCTCCTCCATCACACCCTGAGGTCAGCTCCTCCAGCTCTCCTCCATCACACCCTGAGGTCAGCTCCTCCAGCTCTCCTCCATCACACCCTGAGGTCAGCTCCTCCAGCTCTCCTCCATCACACCCTGAGGTCAGCTCCTCCAGCTCTCCTCCATCACACCCTGAGGTCAGCTCCTCCATCTCTCCTCCATCACTCCCTGAGGTCAGCTCCTCCAGCTCTCCTCCATCACACCCTGAGGTCAGCTCCTCCCAGCTCTCCTCCATCACACCCTGAGGTCAGCTCCTCCAGCTCTCCTCCATCACACCCTGAGGTCAGCTCCTCCCAACTCTCCTCCATCACACCCTGAGGTCAGCTCCTCCAGCTCTCCTCCATCACACCCTGAGGTCAGCTCCTCCAGCTCTCCTCCATCACACCCTGAGGTCAACTCCTCCAGCTCTCCTCCATCACACCCTGAGGTCAGCTCCTCCAGCTCTCCTCCATCACACCCTGAGGTCAGCTCCTCCAGCTCTCCTCCATCACACCCTGAGGTCAGCTCCTCCAGCTCTCCTCCATCACACCCTGAGGTCAGCTCCTCCAGCTCTCCTCCATCACACCCTGAGGTCAGCTCCTCCAGCTCTCCTCCATCACACCCTGAGGTCAGCTCCTCCAGCTCTCCTCCATCACACCCTGAGGTCAGCTCCTCCAACTCTCCTCCATCACACCCTGAGGTCAGCTCCTCCAGCTCTCCTCCATCACACCCTGAGGTCAGCTCCTCCAGCTCTCCTCCATCACACCCTGAGGTCAGCTCCTCCAGCTCTCCTCCATCACACCCTGAGGTCAGCTCCTCCAGCTCTCCTCCATCACACCCTGAGGTCAGCTCCTCCAGCTCTCCTCCATCACACCCTGAGGTCAGCTCCTCCAGCTCTCCTCCATCACACCCTGAGGTCAGCTCCTCCAGCTCTCCTCCATCACACCCTGAGGTCAGCTCCTCCAACTCTCCTCCATCACACCCTGAGGTCAGCTCCTCCAGCTCTCCTCCATCACACCCTGAGGTCAGCTCCTCCAGCTCTCCTCCATCACACCCTGAGGTCAGCTCCTCCAACTCTCCTCCATCACACCCTGAGGTCAGCTCCTCCAGCTCTCCTCCATCACACCCTGAGGTCAGCTCCTCCAGCTCTCCTCCATCACACCCTGAGGTCAGCTCCTCCAGCTCTCCTCCATCACACCCTGAGGTCAGCTCCTCCAACTCTCCTCCATCACACCCTGAGGTCAGCTCCTCCAGCTCTCCTCCATCACACCCTGAGGTCAGCTCCTCCAGCTCTCCTCCATCACACCCTGAGGTCAGCTCCTCCAGCTCTCCTCCATCACACCCTGAGGTCAGCTCCTCCAGCTCTCCTCCATCACACCCTGAGGTCAGCTCCTCCAGCTCTCCTCCATCACACCCTGAGGTCAGCTCCTCCAGCTCTCCTCCATCACACCCTGAGGTCAGCTCCTCCAGCTCTCCTCCATCACACCCTGAGGTCAGCTCCTCCAGCTCTCCTCCATCACACCCTGAGGTCAGCTCCTCCAACTCTCCTCCATCACACCCTGAGGTCAGCTCCTCCAGCTCTCCTCCATCACACCCTGAGGTCAGCTCCTCCAGCTCTCCTCCATCACACCCTGAGGTCAGATCCTCCCAACTTTCCTCCATCACACTCTGAGGTCAACTCCTCCAACTCTCCTCCATCACACCCTGAGGTCAGCTCCTCCAGCTCTCCTCCATCACACCCTGAGGTCAGCTCCTCCAGCTCTCCTCCATCACACCCTGAGGTCAGCTCCTCCAGCTCTCCTCCATCACACCCTGAGGTCAGCTCCTCCAGCTCTCCTCCATCACACCCTGAGGTCAGCTCCTCCAGCTCTCCTCCATCACACCCTGAGGTCAGCTCCTCCAGCTCTCCTCCATCACACCCTGAGGTCAGCTCCTCCAGCTCTCCTCCATCACACCCTGAGGTCAGCTCCTCCAGCTCTCCTCCATCACACCCTGAGGTCAGCTCCTCCAGCTCTCCTCCATCACACCCTGAGGTCAGCTCCTCCAGCTCTCCTCCATCACACCCTGAGGTCAGCTCCTCCAGCTCTCCTCCATCACACCCTGAGGTCAGCTCCTCCAGCTCTCCTCCATCACACCCTGAGGTCAGCTCCTCCAGCTCTCCTCCATCACACCCTGAGGTCAGCTCCTCCAGCTCTCCTCCATCACACCCTGAGGTCAGCTCCTCCAGCTCTCCTCCATCACACCCTGAGGTCAGCTCCTCCAGCTCTCCTCCATCACACCCTGAGGTCAGCTCCTCCCAACTCTCCTCCATCACTCCCTGAGGTCAGCTCCTCCAGCTCTCCTCCATCACACCCTGAGGTCAGCTCCTCCAGCTCTCCTCCATCACACCCTGAGGTCAGCTCCTCCAGCTCTCCTCCATCACACCCTGAGGTCAGCTCCTCCAGCTCTCCTCCATCACACCCTGAGGTCAGCTCCTCCAGCTCTCCTCCATCACACCCTGAGGTCAGCTCCTCCAGCTCTCCTCCATCACACCCTGAGGTCAGCTCCTCCAGCTCTCCTCCATCACACCCTGAGGTCAGCTCCTCCAGCTCTCCTCCATCACACCCTGAGGTCAGCTCCTCCAGCTCTCCTCCATCACACCCTGAGGTCAGCTCCTCCAGCTCTCCTCCATCACACCCTGAGGTCAGCTCCTCCAGCTCTCCTCCATCACACCCTGAGGTCAGCTCCTCCAGCTCTCCTCCATCACACCCTGAGGTCAGCTCCTCCAGCTCTCCTCCATCACACCCTGAGGTCACCTCCTCCAGCTCTCCTCCATCACACCCTGAGGTCAGCTCCTCCCAACTCTCCTCCATCACACCCTGAGGTCAGCTCCTCCAGCTCTCCTCCATCACACCCTGAGGTCAGCTCCCCCAGCTCTCCTCCATCACACCCTGAGGTCAGCTCCTCCAGCTCTCCTCCATCACACCCTGAGGTCAGCTCCTCCAGCTCTCCTCCATCACACCCTGAGGTCAGCTCCTCCAGCTCTCCTCCATCACACCCTGAGGTCAGCTCCTCCAGCTCTCCTCCATCACACCCTGAGGTCAGCTCCTCCAGCTCTCCTCCATCACACCCTGAGGTCAGCTCCTCCAGCTCTCCTCCATCACACCCTGAGGTCAGCTCCTCCAGCTCTCCTCCATCACACCCTGAGGTCAGCTCCTCCAACTCTCCTCCATCACACCCTGAGGTCAGCTCCTCCAGCTCTCCTCCATCACACCCTGAGGTCAGCTCCTCCAGCTCTCCTCCATCACACCCTGAGGTCAGCTCCTCCAGCTCTCCTCCATCACACCCTGAGGTCAGCTCCTCCAACTCTCCTCCATCACACCCTGAGGTCAGCTCCTCCAGCTCTCCTCCATCACACCCTGAGGTCAGCTCCTCCAGCTCTCCTCCATCACACCCTGAGGTCAGCTCCTCCAGCTCTCCTCCATCACACCCTGAGGTCAGCTCCTCCAGCTCTCCTCCATCACACCCTGAGGTCAGCTCCTCCCAACTCTCCTCCATCACACCCTGAGGTCAGCTCCTCCAGCTCTCCTCCATCACACCCTGAGGTCAGCTCCTCCAGCTCTCCTCCATCACACCCTGAGGTCAGCTCCTCCAACTCTCCTCCATCACACCCTGAGGTCAGCTCCTCCAGCTCTCCTCCATCACACCCTGAGGTCAGCTCCTCCTAGCTCTCCTCCATCACACCCTGAGGTCAGCTCTTTCAGCTCTCCTCCATCACACCCTGAGGTCAGCTCCTCCAGCTCTCCTCCATCACACCCTGTGGTCAGCTCCTCCCAGCTCTCCTCCATCACACCCTGAGGTCAGCTCCTCCAGCTCTCCTCCATCACACCCTGAGGTCAGCTCCTCCAGCTCTCCTCCATCACCCCCTGAGGTCAGCTCCTCCAGCTCTCCTCCATCACACCCTGAGGTCAGCTCCTCCAGCTCTCCTCCATCACACCCTGAGGTCAGCTCCTCCAGCTCTCCTCCATCACACCCTGAGGTCAGCTCCTCCAGCTCTCCTCCATCACACCCTGAGGTCAGCTCCTCCAGCTCTCCTCCATCACACCCTGAGGTCAGCTCCTCCAGCTCTCCTCCATCACACCCTGAGGTCAGCTCCTCCAGCTCTCCTCCATCACACCCTGAGGTCAGCTCCTCCAGCTCTCCTCCATCACACCCTGAGGTCAGCTCCTCCAACTCTCCTCCATCACACCCTGAGGTCAGCTCCTCCAGCTCTCCTCCATCACACCCTGAGGTCAGCTCCTCCAGCTCTCCTCCATCACACCCTGAGGTCAGCTCCTCCAGCTCTCCTCCATCACACCCTGAGGTCAGCTCCTCCCAACTCTCCTCCATCACACCCTGAGGTCAGCTCCTCCAGCTCTCCTCCATCACACCCTGAGGTCAGCTTCGCCAGCTCTCCTCCATCACACCCTGAGGTCAGCTCCTCCCGACTCTCCTCCATCACACCCTGAGGTCAGCTCCTCCAGCTCTCCTCCATCACACCCTGAGGTCAACTCCTCCAGCTCTCCTCCATCACACCCTGAGGTCAGCTCCTCCAGCTCTCCTCCATCACACCCTGAGGTCAGCTCCTCCCAACTCTCCTCCATCACACCCTGAGGTCAGCTCCTCCAGCTCTCCTCCATCAATCCCTGAGGTCAGCTCCTCCAGCTCTCCTCCATCACACCCTGAGGTCAGCTCCTACAGCTCTCCTCCATCACACCCTGAGGTCAGCTCCTCCAGCTCTCCTCCATCACACCCTGAGGTCAGCTCCTCCAGCTCTCCTCCATCACACCCTGAGGTCAACTCCTCCAGCTCTCCTCCATCACACCCTGAGGTCAGCTCCTCCAGCTCTCCTCCATCACACCCTGAGGTCAGCTCCTCCCAACTCTCCTCCATCACACCCTGAGGTCAGCTCCTCCAGCTCTCCTCCATCACACCCTGAGGTCAGCTCCTCCAGCTCTCCTCCATCACACCCTGAGGTCAGCTCCTCCAGCTCTCCTCCATCACACCCTGAGGTCAGCTCCTCCAGCTCTCCTCCATCACACCCTGAGGTCAGCTCCTCCAGCTCTCCTCCATCACACCCTGAGGTCAGCTCCTCCAGCTCTCCTCCATCACACCCTGAGGTCAGCTCCTCCAGCTCTCCTCCATCACACCCTGAGGTCACCTCCTCCAGCTCTCCTCCATCACACCCTGAGGTCAGCTCCTCCAACTCTCCTCCATCACACCCTGAGGTCAGCTCCTCCAGCTCTCCTCCATCACACCCTGAGGTCAGCTCCTCCAGCTCTCCTCCATCACACCCTGAGGTCAGCTCCTCCAGCTCTCCTCCATCACACCCTGAGGTCAGCTCCTCCAGCTCTCCTCCATCACACCCTGAGGTCAGCTCCTCCAGCTCTCCTCCATCACACCCTGAGGTCAGCTCCTCCAGCTCTCCTCCATCACACCCTGAGGTCAGCTCCTCCAGCTCTCCTCCATCACACCCTGAGGTCAGCTCCTCCAGCTCTCCTCCATCACACCCTGAGGTCAGCTCCTCCAGCTCTCCTCCATCACACCCTGAGGTCAGCTCATCCCAACTATCCTCCATCACACCCTGAGGTCAGCTCCTCCCAGCTCTCCTCCATCACACCCTGAGGTCAGCTCCTCCAGCTCTCCTCCATCACACCCTGAGGTCAGCTCCTCCAGCTCTCCTCCATCACACCCTGAGGTCAGCTCCTCCAGCTCTCCTCCATCACACCCTGAGGTCAGCTCCTCCAGCTCTCCTCCATCACACCCTGAGGTCAGCTCCTCCAGCTCTCCTCCATCACACCCTGAGGTCAGCTCCTCCAGCTCTCCTCCATCACACCCTGAGGTCAGCTCCTCCAGCTCTCCTCCATCACACCCTGAGGTCAGCTCCTCCCAACTCTCCTCCATCACACCCTGAGGTCAGCTCCTCCAGCTCTCCTCCATCACACCCTGAGGTCAGCTCCTCCAGCTCTCCTCCATCACACCCTGAGGTCAGCTCCTCCAGCTCTCCTCCATCACACCCTGAGGTCAGCTCCTCCAACTCTCCTCCATCACACCCTGAGGTCAGCTCCTCCAGCTCTCCTCCATCACACCCTGAGGTCAGCTCCTCCAGCTCTCCTCCATCACACCCTGAGGTCAGCTCCTCCAGCTCTCCTCCATCACACCCTGAGGTCAGCTCCTCCAACTCTCCTCCATCACACCCTGAGGTCAGCTCCTCCAACTCTCCTCCATCACACCCTGAGGTCAGCTCCTCCAGCTCTCCTCCATCACACCCTGAGGTCAGCTCCTCCAGCTCTCCTCCATCACACCCTGAGTTCAGCTCATCCCAACTCTCCTCCATCACACCCTGAGGTCAGCTCCTCCAGCTCTCCTCCATCACACCCTGAGGTCAACTCCTCCAGCTCTCCTCCATCACACCCTGAGGTCAGCTCCTCCAGCTCTCCTCCATCACACCCTGAGGTCAGCTCCTACAGCTCTCCTCCATCACACCCTGAGGTCAGCTCCTCCAGCTCTCCTCCATCACACCCTGAGGTCACCTCCTCCAGCTCTCCTCCATCACACCCTGAGGTCAGCTCCTCCCAGCTCTCCTCCATCACACCCTGAGGTCAGCTCCTCCAACTCTCCTCCATCACACCCTGAGGTCAGCTCCTCCAGCTCTCCTCCATCACACCCTGAGGTCAGCTCCTCCAGCTCTCCTCCATCAAACCCTGAGGTCAGCTCCTCCAGCTCTCCTCCATCACACCCTGAGGTCAGCTCCTTCAGCTGTCCTCCATCACACCCTGAGGTCAGCTCCTCCAGCTCTCCTCCATCACACCCTGAGGTCAGCTCCTCCAACTCTCCTCCATCACACCCTGACGTCAGCTCCTCCTGCTCTCCTCCATCACACCCTGAGGTCAGCTCCTCCAGCTCTCCTCCATCACACCCTGAGGTCAGCTCCTCCAGCTCTCCTCCATCACACCCTGAGGTCAGCTCCTCCAGCTCTCCTCCATCACACCCTGAGGTCAGCTCCTCCAGCTCTCCTCCATCACACCCTGAGGTCAGCTCCTCCCAGCTCTCCTCCATCACACCCTGAGGTCAGCTCCTCCAGCTCTCCTCCATCACACCCTGAGGTCAGCTCCTCCAGCTCTCCTCCATCACACCCTGAGGTCAGCTCCTCCAGCTCTCCTCCATCACACCCTGAGGTCAGCTCCTCCCAACTCTCCTCCATCACACCCTGAGGTCAGCTCCTCCAGCTCTCCTCCATCACACCCTGAGGTCAGCTCCTCCAGCTCTCCTCCATCACACCCTGAGGTCAGCTCCTCCAGCTCTCCTCCATCACACCCTGAGGTCAGCTCCTCCAGCTCTCCTCCATCACACCCTGAGGTCAGCTCCTCCAGCTCTCCTCCATCACACCCTGAGGTCAGCTCCTCCAGCTCTCCTCCATCACACCCTGAGGTCAGCTCCTCCAGCTCTCCTCCATCACACCCTGAGGTCAGCTCCTCCAGCTCTCCTCCATCACACCCTGAGGTCAGCTCCTCCAGCTCTCCTCCATCACACCCTGAGGTCAGCTCCTCCAGCTCTCCTCCATCACACCCTGAGGTCAGCTCCTCCAACTCTCCTCCATCACACCCTGAGGTCAGCTCCTCCAGCTCTCCTCTATAACACCCTGTGGTCAGCTCCTCCAGCTCTCCTCCATCACACCCTGAGGTCAGCTCCTCCAGCTCTCCTCCATCACACCCTGAGGTCAGCTCCTCCCAGCTCTCCTCCATCACACCCTGAGGTCAGCTCCTCCAGCTCTCCTCCATCACACCCTGAGGTCAGCTCCTCCAGCTCTCCTCCATCACACCCTGAGGTCAACTCCTCCAGCTCTCCTCCATCACACCCTGAGGTCAGCTCCTCCAACTCTCCTCCATCACACCCTGAGGTCAGCTCCTCCCAACTCTCCTCCATCACACCCTGAGGTCAGCTCCTCCAGCTCTCCTCCATCACACCCTGAGGTCAGCTCCTCCAGCTCTCCTCCATCACACCCTGAGGTCAGCTCATCCCAACTCTCCTCCATCACACCCTGAGGTCAGCTCCTCCAGCTCTCCTCCATCACACCCTGAGGTCAACTCCTCCAGCTCTCCTCCATCACACCCTGAGGTCAGCTCCTCCAGCTCTCCTCCATCACACCCTGAGGTCAGCTCCTCCAGCTCTCCTCCATCACACCCTGAGGTCAGCTCCTCCAGCTCTCCTCCATCACACCCTGAGGTCAGCTCCTCCAGCTCTCCTCCATCACACCCTGAGGTCAGCTCCTCCAACTCTCCTCCATCACACCCTGAGGTCAGCTCCTCCAACTCTCCTCCATCACACCCTGAGGTCAGCTCCTCCTAGCTCTCCTCCATCACACCCTGAGGTCAGCTCCTCCAGCTCTCCTCCATCACACCCTGAGGTCAGCTCCTCCAGCTCTCCTCCATCACACCCTGAGGTCAGCTCCTCCAGCTCTCCTCCATCACACCCTGAGGTCAGCTCCTCCAGCTCTCCTCCATCACACCCTGAGGTCAGCTCCTCCAGCTCTCCTCCATCACACCCTGAGGTCAGCTCCTCCAGCTCTCCTCCATCACACCCTGAGGTCAACTCCTCCAGCTCTCCTCCATCACACCCTGAGGTCAGCTCCTCCAGCTCTCCTCCATCACACCCTGAGGTCAGCTCCTCCCAGCTCTCCTCCATCACACCCTGAGGTCAGCTCCTCCAGCTCTCCTCCATCACACCCTGAGGTCAGCTCCTCCAGCTCTCCTCCATCACACCCTGAGGTCAGCTCCTCCAGCTCTCCTCCATCACACCCTGAGGTCAGCTCCTCCAGCTCTCCTCCATCACACCCTGAGGTCAGCTCCTCCCAACTCTCCTCCATCACACCCTGAGGTCAACTCCTCCAGCTCTCCTCCATCACACCCTGAGGTCAGCTCCTCCTGCTCTCCTCCATCACACCCTGAGGTCAGCTCCTCCCAACTCTCCTCCATCACACCCTGAGGTCAGCTCCTCCCAACTCTCCTCCATCACACCCTGAGGTCAACTCCTCCAGCTCTCCTCCATCACACCCTGAGGTCACCTCCTCCAGCTCTCCTCCATCACACCCTGAGGTCAGCTCCTCCAACTCTCCTCCATCACACCCTGAGGTCAGCTCCTCCAGCTCTCCTCCATCACACCCTGAGGTCAACTCCTCCAGCTCTCCTCCATCACACCCTGAGGTCAGCTCCTCCAGCTCTCCTCCATCACACCCTGAGGTCAGCTCCTCCCAGCTCTCCTCCATCACACCCTGAGGTCAGCTCCTCCAGCTCTCCTCCATCACACCCTGAGGTCAGCTCCTCCAGCTCTCCTCCATCACTCCCTGAGGTCAGCTCCTCCAACTCTCCTCCATCACACCCTGAGGTCAGCTCCTCCCAACTCTCCTCCATCACACCCTGAGGTCAGCTCCTCCAGCTCTCCTCCATCACACCCTGAGGTCAGCTCCTCCAACTCTCCTCCATCACACCCTGAGGTCAGCTCCTCCAGCTCTCCTCCATCACACCCTGAGGTCAGCTCCTCCAGCTCTCCTCCATCACACCCTGAGGTCAGCTCCTCCAGCTCTCCTCCATCACACCCTGAGGTCAGCTCTTCCAACTCTCCTCCATCACTCCTTGAGGTCAGCTCCTCCAGCTCTCCTCCATCACACCCTGAGGTCACCTCCTCCAGCTCTCCTCCATCACACCCTGAGGTCAGCTCCTCCAGCTCTCCTCCATCACACCCTGAGGTCAGCTCTCCAGCTCTCCTCCATCACACCCTGAGGTCAACTCCTCCAGCTCTCCTCCATCACACCCTGAGGTCAGCTCCTCCAGCTCTCCTCCATCACACCCTGAGGTCAACTCCTCCAGCTCTCCTCCATCACACCCTGAGGTCAGCTCCTCCAGCTCTCCTCCATCACACCCTGAGGTCAGCTCCTCCAGCTCTCCTCCATCACACCCTGAGGTCAGCTCCTCCCAACTCTCCTCCATCACACCCTGAGGTCAGCTCCTCCAGCTCTCCTCCATCACACCCTGAGGTCAGCTCCTCCAGCTCTCCTCCATCACACCCTGAGGTCAGCTCCTCCAGCTCTCCTCCATCACACCCTGAGGTCAGCTCCTCCAGCTCTCCTCCATCACACCCTGAGGTCAGCTCCTCCAGCTCTCCTCCATCACACCCTGAGGTCAGCTCCTCCAGCTCTCCTCCATCACACCCTGAGGTCAGCTCCTCCAGCTCTCCTCCATCACACCCTGAGGTCAGCTCCTCCAGCTCTCCTCCATCACACCCTGAGGTCAGCTCCTCCAGCTCTCCTCCATCACACCATGAGGTCAGCTCCTCCAGCTCTCCTCCATCAATCCCTTAGGTCAGCTCCTCCCAACTCTCCTCCATCACACCTGAGGTCAGCTCCTCCAGCTCTCCTACATCACACCCTGAGGTCAGCTCCTCCAGCTCTCCTCCATCACACCCTGAGGTCAGCTCCTCCAGCTCTCCTCCATCACACCCTGAGGTCAGCTCCTCCCAACTCTCCTCCATCACACCCTGAGGTCAGCTCCTCCAACTCTCCTCCATCACACCCTGAGGTCAACTCCTCCAGCTCTCCTCCATCACACCCTGAGGTCAGCTCCTCCAGCTCTCCTCCATCACACCCTGAGGTCAGCTCCTCCCAACTCTCCTCCATCACACCCTGAGGTCAGCTCCTCCCAACTCTCCTCCATCACACCCTGAGGTCAACTCCTCCAGCTCTCCTCCATCACACCCTGAGGTCACCTCCTCCAGCTCTCCTCCATCACACCCTGAGGTCAGCTCCTCCAACTCTCCTCCATCACACCCTGAGGTCAGCTCCTCCAGCTCTCCTGCATCACACCCTGAGGTCAGCTCCTCCAGCTCTCCTCCATCACACCCTGAGGTCAGCTCCTCCAGCTCTCCTCCATCACACCCTGAGGTCAGCTCCTCCCAGCTCTCCTCCATCACACCCTGAGGTCAGCTCCTCCAGCTCTCCTCCATCACACCCTGAGGTCAGCTCCTCCAGCTCTCCTCCATCACACCCTGAGGTCAGCTCCTCCAACTCTCCTCCATCACACCCTGAGGTCAACTCCTCCCAACTCTCCTCCATCACACCCTGAGGTCAGCTCCTCCAGCTCTCCTCCATCACACCCTGAGGTCAGCTCCTCCAGCTCTCCTCCATCACACCCTGAGGTCAGCTCCTCCAGCTCTCCTCCATCACACCCTGAGGTCAGCTCCTCCCAGCTCTCCTCCATCACACCCTGAGGTCAGCTCCTCCAGCTCTCCTCCATCACACCCTGAGGTCAACTCCTCCAGCTCTCCTCCATCACACCCTGAGGTCAGCTCCTCCAGCTCTCCTCCATCACACCCTGAGGTCATCTCCTCCAGCTCTCCTCCATCACACCCTGAGGTCAGCTCCTCCCAACTCTCCTCCATCACTCCTTGAGGTCAGCTCCTCCATCCCTCCTCCATCACACCATGAGGTCAGCTCCTCTCAGCTCTCCTCCATCACACCCTGAGGTCAGCTCCTCCAGCTCTCCTCCATCACACCCTGAGGTCAGCTTCTCCAGCTCTCCTGGATCGCACCCTGAGGTCAGCTCCTCCAGCTCTCCTCCATCACACCCTGAGGTCAGCTCCTCCAGCTCTCCTCCATCACACCCTGAGGTCAGCTCCTCCAGCTCTCCTCCATCACACCCTGAGGTCAGCTCCTCCAACTCTCCTCCATCACACCCTGAGGTCAGCTCCTCCAGCTCTCCTCCATCACACCCTGAGGTCAGCTCCTCCAGCTCTCCTCCATCACACCCTGAGGTCAGCTCCTCCAACTCTCCTCCATCACACCCTGAGGTCAGCTCCTCCAGCTCTCCTCCATCACACCCTGAGGTCAGCTCCTCCAGCTCTCCTCCATCACACCCTGAGGTCAGCTCCTCCAGCTCTCCTCCATCACACCCTGAGGTCAGCTCCTCCAACTCTCCTCCATCACACCCTGAGGTCAGCTCCTCCAGCTCTCCTCCATCACACCCTGAGGTCAGCTCCTCCAGCTCTCCTCCATCACACCCTGAGGTCAGCTCCTCCCAACTCTCCTCCATCACACCCTGAGGTCAGCTCCTCCAGCTCTCCTCCATCACACCCTGAGGTCAGCTCCTCCAGCTCTCCTCCATCACACCCTGAGGTCAGCTCCTCCAGCTCTCCTCCATCACACCCTGAGGTCAGCTCCTCCAGCTCTCCTCCATCACACCCTGAGGTCAGCTCCTCCAGCTCTCCTCCATCACACCCTGAGGTCAGCTCCTCCAGCTCTCCTCCATCACACCCTGAGGTCAGCTCCTCCAACTCTCCTCCATCACACCCTGAGGTCAGCTCCTCCAGCTCTCCTCCATCACACCCTGAGGTCAGCTCCTCCAACTCTCCTCCATCACACCCTGAGGTCAGCTCCTCACAACTCTCCTCCATCACACCCTGAGGTCAGCTCCTACAGCTCTCCTCCATCACACCCTTAGGTCAGCTCATCCCAACTCTCCTCCATCACACCCTGAGGTCAGCTCCTCCAGCTCTCCTCCATTACACCCTGAGGTCAGCTCCTCCAGCTCTCCTCCATCACTCCCTGAGGTCAGCTCCTCCAGCTCTCCTCCATTACACCCTGAGGTCAGCTCCTCCAGCTCTCCTCCATCACACCCTGAGGTCAGCTCCTCCAGCTCTCCTCCATCACACCCTGAGGTCAGCTCCTCCAGCTCTCCTCCATCACACCCTGAGGTCAGCTCCTCCAGCTCTCCTCCATCACACCCTGAGGTCAGCTCCTCCAACTCTCCTCCATCACAACCTGAGGTCAGCTCCTCCAGCTCTCCTCCATCACACCCTGAGGTCAGCTCCTCCAGCTCTCCTCCATCACACCCTGAGGTCAGCTCCTCCAGCTCTCCTCCATCACACCCTGAGGTCAGCTCCTCCAGCTCTCCTCCATCACACCCTGAGGTCAGCTCCTCCAGCTCTCCTCCATCACACCCTGAGGTCAGCTCCTCCAGCTCTCCTCCATCACACCCTGAGGTCAGCTCCTCCAGCTCTCCTCCATCACACCCTGAGGTCAGCTCCTCCCAACTCTCCTCCATCACACCCTGAGGTCAGCTCCTCCAGCTCTCCTCCATCACACCCTGAGGTCAGCTCCTCCAGCTCTCCTCCATCACACCCTGAGGTCAGCTCCTCCAGCTCTCCTCCATCACACCCTGAGGTCAGCTCCTCCAACTCTCCTCCATCACACCCTGAGGTCAGCTCCTCCAACTCTCCTCCATCACACCCTGAGGTCAGCTCCTCCAGCTCTCCTCCATCACACCCTGAGGTCAGCTCCTCCAGCTCTCCTCCATCACACCCTGAGGTCAGCTCCTCCCAACTCTCCTCCATCACACCCTGAGGTCAGCTCCTCCAACTCTCCTCCATCACACCCTGAGGTCAGCTCCTCCAGCTCTCCTCCATCACACCCTGAGGTCAGCTCCTCCAGCTCTCCTCCATCACACCCTGAGGTCAGCTCCTCCCAATTCTCCTCCATCACACCCTGAGGTCAGCTCCTCCAGCTCTCCTCCATCACACCCTGAGGTCAGCTCCTCCAGCTCTCCTCCATCACACCCTGAGGTCAGCTCCTCCAGCTCTCCTCCAACACACCCTGAGGTCAGCTCCTCCCAGCTCTCCTCCATCACACCCTGAGGTCAGCTCCTCCAGCTCTCCTCCATCACACCCTGAGGTCAGCTCCTCCAGCTCTCCTCCATCACACCCTGAGGTCAGCTCCTCCCAACTCTCCTCCATCACACCCTGAGGTCAGCTCCTCCAACTCTCCTCCATCACACCCTGAGGTCAGCTCCTCCAGCTCTCCTCCATCACACCCTGAGGTCAGCTCCTCCAACTCTCCTCCATCACACCCTGAGGTCAGCTCCTCCAGCTCTCCTCCATCACACCCTGAGGTCAGCTCCTCCCGCTCTCCTCCATCACACCCTGAGGTCAGCTCCTCCAGCTCTCCTCCATCACACCCTGAGGTCAGCTCCTCCAACTCTCCTCCATCACACCCTGAGGTCAGCTCCTCCAGCTCTCCTCCATCACACCCTGAGGTCAGCTCCTCCAGCTCTCCTCCATCACACCCTGAGGTCAGCTCCTCCAGCTCTCCTCCATCACACCCTGAGGTCAGCTCCTCCAGCTCTCCTCCATCACACCCTGAGGTCAGCTCCTCCAGCTCTCCTCCATCACACCCTGAGGTCAGCTCCTCCCAGCTCTCCTCCATCACACCCTGAGGTCAGCTCCTCCAGCTCTCCTCCATCACACCCTGATGTCAGCTCCTCCAGCTCTCCTCCATCACACCCTGAGGTCAGCTCCTCCAGCTCTCCTCCATCACACCCTGAGGTCAGCTCCTCCCAACTCTCCTCCATCACACCCTGTGGTCAGCTCCTCCAGCTCTCCTCCATCACACCCTGAGGTCAGCTCCTCCAGCTCTCCTCCATCACACCCTGAGGTCAGCTCCTCCAGCTCTCCTCCATCACACCCTGAGGTCAGCTCCTCCAGCTCTCCTCCATCACACCCTGAGGTCAGCTCCTCCAGCTCTCCTCCATCACACCCTGAGGTCAGCTCCTCCAGCTCTCCTCCATCACACCCTGAGGTCAGCTCCTCCAGCTCTCCTCCATCACACCCTGAGGTCAGCTCCTCCAGCTCTCCTCCATCACACCCTGAGGTCAGCTCCTCCAGCTCTCCTCCATCACACCCTGAGGTCAGCTCCTCCAGCTCTCCTCCATCACACCCTGAGGTCAGCTCCTCCAACTCTCCTCCATCACACCCTGAGGTCAGCTCCTCCAGCTCTCCTCCATCACACCCTGAGGTCAGCTCCTCCAGCTCTCCTCCATCACACCCTGAGGTCAGCTCCTCCAGCTCTCCTCCATCACACCCTGAGGTCAGCTCCTCCAACTCTCCTCCATCACACCCTGAGGTCAGCTCCTCCAACTCTCCTCCATCACACCCTGAGGTCAGCTCCTCCAGCTCTCCTCCATCACACCCTGAGGTCAGCTCCTCCAGCTCTCCTCCATCACACCCTGAGGTCAGCTCCTCCAACTCTCCTCCATCACACCCTGAGGTCAGCTCCTCCCAACTCTCCTCCATCACACCCTGAGGTCAACTCCTCCAGCTCTCCTCCATCACACCCTGAGGTCAGCTCCTCCAGCTCTCCTCCATCACACCCTGAGGTCAGCTCCTCCCAACTCTCCTCCATCACACCCTGAGGTCAGCTCCTCCAGCTCTCCTCCATCACACCCTGAGGTCAACTCCTCCAGCTCTCCTCCATCACACCCTGAGGTCAGCTCCTCCAGCTCTCCTCCATCACACCCTGAGGTCAGCTCCTCCCAGCTCTCCTCCATCACACCCTGAGGTCAGCTCCTCCAGCTCTCCTCCATCACACCCTGAGGTCAGCTCCTCCAGCTCTCCTCCATCACACCCTGAGGTCAGCTCCTCCAACTCTCCTCCATCACACCCTGAGGTCAGCTCCTCCCAACTCTCCTCCATCACACCCTGAGGTCAGCTCCTCCCAGCTCTCCTCCATCACACCCTGAGGTCAGCTCCTCCAGCTCTCCTCCATCACACCCTGAGGTCACCTCCTCCAGCTCTCCTCCATCACACCCTGAGGTCAGCTCCTCCAGCTCTCCTCCATCACACCCTGAGGTCAGCTCCTCCAGCTCTCCTCCATCACACCCTGAGGTCAGCTCCTCCAGCTCTCCTCCATCACACCCTGAGGTCAGCTCCTCCAGCTCTCCTCCATCACACCCTGAGGTCAGCTCCTCCAGCTCTCCTCCATCACACCCTGAGGTCAGCTCCTCCCAACTCTCCTCCATCACACCCTGAGGTCAGCTCCTCCAGCTCTCCTCCATCACACCCTTAGGTCAGCTCCTCCAGCTCTCCTCCATCACACCTGAGGTCAGCTCCTCCAGCTCTCCTCCATCACACCCTGACGTCAGCTCCTCCAGCTATCCTCCATCACACCCTGAGGTCAGCTCCTCCAGCTCTCCTCCATCACACCCTGAGGTCAGCTCCTCCAGCTCTCCTCCATCACACCCTGAGGTCAGCTCCTCCCAGCTCTCCTCCATCACACCCTGAGGTCAGCTCCTCCCAACTCTCCTCCATCACACCCTGAGGTCAGCTCCTCCAGCTCTCCTCCATCACACCCTGAGGTCAGCTCCTCCAGCTCTCCTCCATCACACCCTGAGGTCAGCTCCTCCAACTCTCCTCCAGCAGACCCTGAGGTCACCTCCTCCAGCTCTCCTCCATCACACCCTGAGGTCAACTCCTCCAGCTCTCCTCCATCACACCCTGAGGTCAGCTCCTCCAGCTCTCCTCCATCACACCCTGAGGTCAGCTCCTCCAGCTCTCCTCCATCACACCCTGAGGTCAGCTCCTCCAGCTCTCCTCCATCACACCCTGAGGTCAGCTCCTCCAGCTCTCCTCCATCACACCCTGAGGTCAGCTCCTCCAGCTCTCCTCCATCACACCCTGAGGTCAGCTCCTCCAGCTCTCCTCCATCACACCCTGAGGTCAGCTCCTCCAGCTCTCCTCCATCACACCCTGAGGTCAGCTCCTCCCAACTCTCCTCCATCACACCCTGAGGTCAGCTCCTCCAGCTCTCCTCCATCACACCCTGAGGTCAGCTCCTCCAGCTCTCCTCCATCACACCCTGAGGTCAGCTCCTCCAGCTCTCCTCCATCACACCCTGAGGTCAGCTCCTCCAGCTCTCCTCCATCACACCCTGAGGTCAGCTCATCCAACTCTCCTCCATCACACCCTGAGGTCAGCTCCTCCAGCTCTCCTCCATCACACCCTGAGGTCAGCTCCTCCAGCTCTCCTCCATCACACCCTGAGGTCAGCTCCTCCAGCTCTCCTCCATCACACCCTGAGGTCAGCTCCTCCAGCTCTCCTCCATCACACCCTGAGGTCAGCTCCTCCAGCTCTCCTCCATCACACCCTGAGGTCAGCTCCTCCAGCTCTCCTCCATCACACCCTGAGGTCAGCTCCTCCAGCTCTCCTCCATCACACCCTGAGGTCAGCTCCTCCAGCTCTCCTCCATCACACCCTGAGGTCAGCTCCTCCAGCTCTCCTCCATCACACCCTGAGGTCAGCTCCTCCAGCTCTCCTCCATCACACCCTGAGGTCAGCTCCTCCAGCTCTCCTCCATCACACCCTGAGGTCAGCTCCTCCAGCTCTCCTCCATCACACCCTGAGGTCAGCTCCTCCAGCTCTCCTCCATCACACCCTGAGGTCAGCTCCTCCAGCTCTCCTCCATCACACCCTGAGGTCAGCTCCTCCACATTTCCTCCATCACACCCTGAGGTCAACTCCTCCAGCTCTTCTCCATCACACCCCGAGGTCAGCTCCTCCAGCTCTCCTCCATCATACCCTGAGGTCAGCTCCTCCAGCTCTCCTCCATCACACCCTGAGGTCAGCTTCTCCAGCTCTCCTCCATCACACCCTGAGGTCAGCTCCTCCCAGCTCTCCTCCATCACACCCTGAGGTCAGCTCCTCCAGCTCTCCTCCATCACACCCTGAGGTCACCTCCTCCAGCTCTCCTCCATCACACCCTGAGGTCAGCTCCTCCCAACTCTCCTCCATCACACCCTGAGGTCAGCTCCTCCAGCTCTCCTCCATGACACCCTGAGGTCAGCTCCTCCAGCTCTCCTCCATCACACCCTGAGGTCAGCTCCTCCAGCTCTCCTCCATCACACCCTGAGGTCAGCTCCTCCAACTCTCCTCCATCACACCCTGAGGTCAGCTCCTCCAGCTCTCCTCCATCACACCCTGAGGTCAGCTCCTCCAGCTCTCCTCCATCACACCCTGAGGTCAGCTCCTCCAGCTCTCCTCCATCACACCCTGAGGTCAGCTCCTCCAGCTCTCCTCCATCACACCCTGAGGTCAGCTCCTCCAGCTCTCCTCCATCACACCCTGAGGTCAGCTCCTCCAGCTCTCCTCCATCACACCCTGAGGTCAGCTCCTCCAGCTCTCCTCCATCACACCCTGAGGTCAGCTCCTCCAGCTCTCCTCCATCACACCCTGAGGTCAGCTCCTCCAGCTCTCCTCCATCACACCCTGAGGTCAGCTCCTCCAGCTCTCCTCCATCACACCCTGAGGTCAGCTCCTCCAGCTCTCCTCCATCACACCCTGAGGTCAGCTCCTCCAGCTCTCCTCCATCACACCCTGAGGTCAGCTCCTCCAGCTCTCCTCCATCACACCCTGAGGTCAGCTCCTCCAGCTCTCCTCCATCACACCCTGAGGTCAGCTCCTCCAGCTCTCCTCCATCACACCCTGAGGTCAGCTCCTCCAGCTCTCCTCCATCACACCCTGAGGTCAGCTCCTCCAGCTCTCCTCCATCACACCCTGAGGTCAGCTCCTCCAGCTCTCCTCCATCACACCCTGAGGTCAGCTCCTCCAACTCTCCTCCATCACACCCTGAGGTCAGCTCCTCCAGCTCTCCTCCATCACACCCTGAGGTCAGCTCCTCCAGCTCTCCTCCATCACACCCTGAGGTCAGCTCCTCCAGCTCTCCTCCATCACACCCTGAGGTCAGCTCCTCCAGCTCTCCTCCATCACACCCTGAGGTCAGCTCCTCCAGCTCTCCTCCATCACACCCTGAGGTCAGCTCCTCCAGCTCTCCTCCATCACACCCTGAGGTCAGCTCCTCCAGCTCTCCTCCATCACACCCTGAGGTCAGCTCCTCCAGCTCTCCTCCATCACACCCTGAGGTCAGCTCCTCCAGCTCTCCTCCATCACACCCTGAGGTCAGCTCCTCCAGCTCTCCTCCATCACACCCTGAGGTCAGCTCCTCCAGCTCTCCTCCATCACACCCTGAGGTCAGCTCCTCCAGCTCTCCTCCATCACACCCTGAGGTCAGCTCCTCCAGCTCTCCTCCATCACACCCTGAGGTCAGCTCCCCCAACTCTCCTCCATCACACCCTGAGGTCAGCTCCTCCAGCTCTCCTCCATCACACCCTGAGGTCAGCTCCTCCACCTCTCCTCCATCACACCCTGAGGTCAGCTCCTCCCAGCTCTCCTCCATCACACCCTGAGGTCAGCTCCTCCAACTCTCCTCCATCACACCCTGAGGTCAGCTCCTCCTAGCTCTCCTCCATCACACCCTGAGGTCAGCTCCTCCAACTCTCCTCCATCACCCCCTGAGGTCAGCTCCTCCAGCTCTCCTCCATCACACCCTGAGGTCAGCTCCTCCAGCTCTCCTCCATCACACCCTGAGGTCAGCTCCTCCAGCTCTCTTCCATCACACCCTGAGGTCAGCTCCTCCAGCTCTCCTCCATCACACCCTGAGGTCAGCTCCTCCAGCTCTCCTCCATCACACCCTGAGGTCAGCTCCTCCAGCTCTCCTCCATCACACCCTGAGGTCAGCTCCTCCAGCTCTCCTCCATCACACCCTGAGGTCAGCTCCTCCAACTCTCCTCCATCACACCCTGAGGTCAGCTCCTCCAGCTCTCCTCCATCACACCCTGAGGTCAGCTCCTCCAGCTCTCCTCCATCACACCCTGAGGTCAGCTCCTCCAGCTCTCCTCCATCACACCCTGAGTTCAGCTCCTCCAGCTCTCCTCCATCACACCCTGAGTTCAACTCCCCCAGCTCTCCTCCATCACACCCTGAGGTCAGCTCCTACAGCTCTCCTCCATCACACCCTGAGGTCAGCTCCTCCAGCTTTCCTCCATCACACCCTGAGGTCAGCTCCTCCAGCTCTCCTCCATCACACCCTGAGGTCAGCTCCTCCAACTCTCCTCCATCACACCCTGAGGTCAGCTCCTCCCAACTCTCCTCCATCACACCCTGAGGTCAACTCCTCCAGCTCTCCTCCATCACACCCTGAGGTCAGCTCCTCCAGCTCTCCTCCATCACACCCTGAGGTCAGCTCCTCCCAACTCTCCTCCATCACACCCTGAGGTCAGCTCCTCCCAACTCTCCTCCATCACACCCTGAGGTCAGCTCCTCCAGCTCTCCTCCATCACACCCTGAGGTCAGCTCCTCCAGCTCTCCTCCATCACACCCTGAGGTCAGCTCCTCCAACTCTCCTCCATCACACCCTGAGGTCAGCTCCTCCAGCTCTCCTCCATCACACCCTGAGGTCACTCCTCCAGCTCTCCTCCATCACACCCTGAGGTCAGCTCCTCCAGCTCTCCTCCATCACACCCTGAGGTCAGCTCCTCCCAGCTCTCCTCCATCACACCCTGAGGTCAGCTCCTCCAGCTCTCCTCCATCACACCCTGAGGTCAGCTCCTCCAGCTCTCCTCCATCACACCCTGAGGTCAGCTCCTCCAGCTCTCCTCCATCACACCCTGAGGTCAGCTCCTCCAGCTCTCCTCCATCACACCCTGAGGTCAGCTCCTCCAGCTCTCCTCCATCACACCCTGAGGTCAGCTCCTCCAGCTCTCCTCCATCACACCCTGAGGTCAGCTCCTCCAGCTCTCCTCCATCACACCCTGAGGTCAGCTCCTCCAGCTCTCCTCCATCACACCCTGAGGTCAGCTCCTCCAGCTCTCCTCCATCACACCCTGAGGTCAGCTCCTCCAGCTCTCCTCCATCACACCCTGAGGTCAGCTCCCCCAGCTCTCCTCCATCACACCCTGAGGTCACCTCCTCCAGCTCCCCTCCATCACACCCTGAGGTCAGCTCCTCCCAACTCTCCTCCATCACACCCTGAGGTCAGCTCCTCCAGCTCTCCTCCATCACACCCTGAGGTCAGCTCCTCCAGCTCTCCTCCATCACACCCTGAGGTCAGCTCCTCCAGCTCTCCTCCATCACACCCTGAGGTCAGCTCCTCCAGCTCTCCTCCATCACACCCTGAGGTCAGCTCCTCCAGCTCTCCTCCATCACACCCTGAGGTCAGCTCCTCCAGCTCTCCTCCATCACACCCTGAGGTCAGCTCCTCCAGCTCTCCTCCATCACACCCTGAGGTCAGCTCCTCCAGCTCTCCTCCATCACACCCTGAGGTCAGCTCCTCCAGCTCTCCTCCATCACACCCTGAGGTCAGCTCCTCCAGCTATCCTCCATCACACCCTGAGGTCAGCTCCTCCAGCTCTCCTCCATCAAACCCTGAGGTCAGCTCCTCCAACTCTCCTCCATCACACCCTGAGGTCAGCTCCTCCAACTCTCCTCCATCACACCCTGAGGTCAGCTCCCCCAGCTCTCCTCCATCACACCCTGAGGTCAGCTCCTCCAGCTCTCCTCCATCACACCCTGAGGTCAGCTCCTCCAGCTCTCCTCCATCACACCCTAAGGTCAGCTCCTCCAACTCTCCTCCATCACACCCTGAGGTCAACTCCTCCAGCTCTCCTCCATCACACCCTGAGGTCACCTCCTCCAGCTCTCCTCCATCACACCCTGAGGTCAGCTCCTCCCAGCTCTCCTCCATCACACCCTGAGGTCAGCTCCTCCAGCTCTCCTCCATCACACCCTGAGGTCAGCTCCTCCAGCTCTCCTCCATCACACCCTGAGGTCAGCTCCTCCAGCTCTCCTCCATCACACCCTGAGGTCAGCTCCTCCAGCTCTCCTCCATCACACCCTGAGGTCAGCTCCTCCAGCTCTCCTCCATCACACCCTGAGGTCAGCTCCTCCAGCTCTCCTCCATCACACCCTGAGGTCAGCTCCTCCAGCTCTCCTCCATCACACCCTGAGGTCAGCTCCTCCAGCTCTCCTCCATCACACCCTGAGGTCAGCTCCTCCAGCTCTCCTCCATCACACCCTGAGGTCAGCTCCTCCAGCTCTCCTCCATCACACCCTGAGGTCAGCTCCTCCAGCTCTCCTCCATCACACCCTGAGGTCAGCTCCTCCAGCTCTCCTCCATCACACCCTGAGGTCAGCTCCTCCAGCTCTCCTCCATCACACCCTGAGGTCAGCTCCTCCAGCTCTCCTCCATCACACCCTGAGGTCAGCTCCTCCAGCTCTCCTCCATCACACCCTGAGGTCAGCTCCTCCAGCTCTCCTCCATCACACCCTGAGGTCAGCTCCTCCAGCTCTCCTCCATCACACCCTGAGGTCAGCTCCTCCAGCTCTCCTCCATCACACCCTGAGGTCAGCTCCTCCAGCTCTCCTCCATCACACCCTGAGGTCAGCTCCTCCAGCTCTCCTCCATCACACCCTGAGGTCAGCTCCTCCAGCTCTCCTCCATCACACCCTGAGGTCAGCTCCTCCAACTCTCCTCCATCACACCCTGAGGTCAGCTCCTCCAGCTCTCCTCCATCACACCCTGAGGTCAGCTCCTCCAGCTCTCCTCCATCACACCCTGAGGTCAGCTCCTCCAGCTCTCCTCCATCACACCCTGAGGTCAGCTCCTCCAACTCTCCTCCATCACACCCTGAGGTCAGCTCCTCCAGCTCTCCTCCATCACACCCTGAGGTCACTCCTCCAGCTCTCCTCCATCACACCCTGAGGTCAGCTCCTCCAGCTCTCCTCCATCACACCCTGAGGTCAGCTCCTCCAGCTCTCCTCCATCACACCCTGAGGTCAGCTCCTCCAGCTCTCCTCCATCACACCCTGAGGTCAGCTCCTCCAGCTCTCCTCCATCACACCCTGAGGTCAGCTCCTCCCAACTCTCCTCCATCACACCCTAAGGTCAGCTCCTCCAGCTCTCCTCCATCACACCCTGAGGTCAGCTCCTCCAGCTCTCCTCCATCACACCCTGAGGTCAGCTCCTCCAGCTCTCCTCCATCACACCCTGAGGTCAGCTCCTCCAGCTCTCCTCCATCACACCCTGAGGTCAGCTCCTCCAGCTCTCCTCCATCACACCCTGAGGTCAGCTCCTCCAGCTCTCCTCCATCACACCCTGAGGTCAGCTCCTCCAACTCTCCTCCATCAAACCCTGAGGTCAGCTCCTCCAGCTCTCCTCCATCACACCCTGAGGTCAGCTCCTCCAGCTCTCCTCCATCACACCCTGAGGTCAGCTCCTCCAGCTCTCCTCCATCACACCCTGAGGTCAGCTCCTCCAGCTCTCCTCCATCACACCCTGAGGTCAGCTCCTCCAGCTCTCCTCCATCACACCCTGAGGTCAGCTCCTACAGCTCTCCTCCATCACACCCTGAGGTCAGCTCCTCCCAACTCTCCTCCATCACACCCTGAGGTCAGCTCCTCCAGCTCTCCTCCATCACACCCTGAGGTCAGCTCCTCCAGCTCTCCTCCATCACACCCTGAGGTCAGCTCCTCCAGCTCTCCTCCATCACACCCTGAGGTCAGCTCCTCCAGCTCTCCTCCATCACACCCTGAGGTCAGCTCCTCCAGCTCTCCTCCATCACACCCTGAGGTCAGCTCCTCCAGCTCTCCTCCATCACACCCTGAGGTCAGCTCCTCCAGCTCTCCTCCATCACACCCTGAGGTCAGCTCCTCCAGCTCTCCTCCATCACACCCTGAGGTCAGCTCCTCCAGCTCTCCTCCATCACACCCTGAGGTCAACTCCTCCAGCTCTCCTCCATCACACCCTGAGGACAACTAATCCAAATCTCCTCCATCACACCCTGAGGTCAGCTCCTCCAGCTCTCCTCCATCACACCCTGAGGTCAGCTCCTCCAGCTCTCCTCCATCACACCCTGAGGTCAGCTCCTCCAGCTCTCCTCCATCACACCCTGAGGTCAGCTCCTCCAGCTCTCCTCCATCACACCCTGAGGTCAGCTCCTCCAGCTCTCCTCCATCACACCCTGAGGTCAGCTCCTCCAGCTCTCCTCCATCACACCCTGAGGTCACCTCCTCCAGCTCTCCTCCATCACACCCTGAGGTCAACTAATCCAACTCTCCTCCATCACACCCTGAGGTCAGCTCCTCCCAACTCTCCTCCATCACACCCTGAGGTCAGCTCCTCCAGCTCTCCTCCATCACACCCTGAGGTCAGCTCCTCCCAGCTCTCCTCCATCACACCCTGAGGTCAGCTCCTCCAGCTCTCCTCCATCACACCCTGAGGTCAGCTCCTCCAGCTCTCCTCCATCACACCCTGAGGTCAGCTCCTCCAACTCTCCTCCATCACACCCTGAGGTCAGCTCCTCCAGCTCTCCTCCATCACACCCTGAGGTCAGCTCCTCCAGCTGTCCTCCATCACACCCTGAGGTCAGCTCCTCCAGCTCTCCTCCATCACACCCTGAGGTCAGCTCCTCCAGCTCTCCTCCATCACACCCTGAGGTCAGCTCCTCCAGCTCTCCTCCATCACACCCTGAGGTCAGCTCCTCCAGCTCTCCTCCATCACACCCTGAGGTCAGCTCCTCCCAGCTCTCCTCCATCACACCCTGAGGTCAGCTCCTCCAGCTCTCCTCCATCACACCCTGAGGTCAGCTCCTCCAGCTCTCCTCCATCACACCCTGAGGTCAGCTCCTCCAACTCTCCTCCATCACACCCTGAGGTCAGCTCCTCCAGCTCTCCTCCATCACACCCTGAGGTCAGCTCCTCCAGCTCTCCTCCATCACACCCTGAGGTCAGCTCCTCCAGCTCTCCTCCATCACACCCTGAGGTCAGCTCCTCCAGCTCTCCTCCATCACACCCTGAGGTCAGCTCCTCCCAACTCTCCTCCATCACACCCTGAGGTCAGCTCCTCCCAGCTCTCCTCCATCACACCCTGAGGTCAGCTCCTCCAGCTCTCCTCCATCACACCCTGAGGTCAGCTCCTCCAGCTCTCCTCCATCACACCCTGAGGTCAGCTCCTCCAACTCTCCTCCATCACACCCTGAGGTCAGCTCCTCCAGCTCTCCTCCATCACACCCTGAGGTCAGCTCCTCCAACTCTCCTCCATCACACCCTGAGGTCAGCTCCTCCAGCTCTCCTCCATCACACCCTGAGGTCAGCTCCTCCAGCTCTCCTCCATCACACCCTGAGGTCAGCTCCTCCAGCTCTCCTCCATCACACCCTGAGGTCAGCTCCTCCAGCTCTCCTCCATCACACCCTGAGGTCAGCTCCTCCAGCTCTCCTCCATCACACCCTGAGGTCAGCTCCTCCCAGCTCTCCTCCATCACACCCTGAGGTCAGCTCCTCCAGCTCTCCTCCATCACACCCTGAGGTCAGCTCCTCCAGCTCTCCTCCATCACACCCTGAGGTCAGCTCCTCCAGCTCTCCTCCATCACACCCTGAGGTCAGCTCCTCCAGCTCTCCTCCATCACACCCTGAGGTCAGCTCCTCCAGCTCTCCTCCATCACACCCTGAGGTCAGCTCCTCCAGCTCTCCTCCATCACACCCTGAGGTCAGCTCCTCCAGCTCTCCTCCATCACACCCTGAGGTCAGCTCCTCCAGCTCTCCTCCATCACACCCTGAGGTCAGCTCCTCCAACTCTCCTCCATCAAACCCTGAGGTCAGCTCCTCCAGCTCTCCTCCATCACACCCTGAGGTCAGCTCCTCCAGCTCTCCTCCATCACACCCTGAGGTCAGCTCCTCCAGCTCTCCTCCATCACACCCTGAGGTCAGCTCCTCCAGCTCTCCTCCATCACACCCTGAGGTCAGCTCCTCCAGCTCTCCTCCATCACACCCTGAGGTCAACTCCTCCAACTCTCCTCCATCACACCCTGAGGTCAGCTCCTCCCACTCTCCTCCATCACACCCTGAGGTCAGCTCCTCCAGCTCTCCTCCATCACACCCTGAGGTCAGCTCCTCCCAACTCTCCTCCATCACACCCTGAGGTCAGCTCCTCCCAACTCTCCTCCATCACACCCTGAGGTCAGCTCCTCCAACTCTCCTCCATCACACCCTGAGGTCAGCTCCTCCAGCTCTCCTCCATCACACCCTGAGGTCAGCTCCTCCAGCTCTCCTCCATCACACCCTGAGGTCAGCTCCTCCAGCTCTCCTCCATCACACCCTGAGGTCAGCTCCTCCAGCTCTCCTCCATCACACCCTGAGGTCAGCTCCTCCAGCTCTCCTCCATCACACCCTGAGGTCAGCTCCTCCCAACTCTCCTCCATCACACCCTGAGGTCAGCTCCTCCCAACTCTCCTCCATCACACCCTGAGGTCAGCTCCTCCAGCTCTCCTCCATCACACCCTGAGGTCAGCTCCTCCAGCTCTCCTCCATCACACCCTGAGGTCAGCTCCTCCCAACTCTCCTCCATCACACCCTGAGGTCAGCTCCTCCAGCTCTCCTCCATCACACCCTGAGGTCAGCTCCTCCAGCTCTCCTCCATCACACCCTGAGGTCAGCTCCTCCAGCTCTCCTCCATCACACCCTGAGGTCAGCTCCTCCAGCTCTCCTCCATCACACCCTGAGGTCAGCTCCTCCAACTCTCCTCCATCACACCCTGAGGTCAGCTCCTCCCAGCTCTCCTCCATCACACCCTGAGGTCAGCTCCTCCCAACTCTCCTCCATCACACCCTGAGGTCAGCTCCTCCAGCTCTCCTCCATCACACCCTGAGGTCAGCTCCTCCAGCTCTCCTCCATCACACCCTGAGGTCAGCTCCTCCAGCTCTCCTCCATCACACCCTGAGGTCAGCTCCTCCAGCTCTCCTCCATCACACCCTGAGGTCAGCTCCTCCAGCTCTCCTCCATCACACCCTGAGGTCAGCTCCTCCAGCTCTCCTCCATCACACCCTGAGGTCAGCTCCTCCAGCTCTCCTCCATCACACCCTGAGGTCAGCTCCTCCAGCTCTCCTCCATCACACCCTGAGGTCAGCTCCTCCAGCTCTCCTCCATCACACCCTGAGGTCAGCTCCTCCCAGCTCTCCTCGATCACACCCTGAGGTCAGCTCCTCCAGCTCTCCTCCATCACTCCCTGAGGTCAACTCCTCCAGCTCTCCTCCATCACACCTCCAAGCTGTGTTGTGGCTTGGCACAAATGCCACAGTCTGGCTGGGCACACAATCACGAGCCACCACACAGCTTGTAGGTTCAAACAGCAACTCTTTATTCCCGAACTCACACCAGCCGTCTACGAACACGTTCTGGGGAGATCCACGTTCTCTGCCCAAATCCATATCCACTGGGCTTCTATCTCCAATATATACTGTCTGAATCCTCTGAGCACTCAAGGGTAACTCAGGCAGCAGGATATGCCCTATTCCCAGGAGGAATAATCTTAAACCTGGAATGCCCTAAACTGGAATGCCCTAAACCCAATTATCTTAAACCAGGAACACCCTAATCCTGGATCCGCCCTGGTCCTTGAGCAAGGTCACCTACGTTCAATGTCACTGCAACATGTCAGCAACATGAGGTACGCTGGCAAGGAAATTGTCATACCTACTTGGCTAATGGCTCCCAGCAGAAAGTGATGTGCGTCTGGACGTGGCTATTTGACCCGGTTCCTGGAAAAATCTGGTGTGTATGTTGAACGCCCCAGGATGTGAGCTACTGTGTCACCTGGGAACTCGCAAGTGTGAGTATCTCTGATGATTCCATGGTCTGGGTTGAAAGGTGCTGTGAAGACGACACGCAGACAGGATTTCAAAGACACTGTGAGACGCGGGAAGGCTCTCACTGATAGCTGTCGGTGCTGATTGAATGTCGATCTCCTTTCTGTGAATATTGGGGTAAACAGAACCTGTTATCCAGGCACTGGGCATGCTATTGGTTCTCTTTCTTAATGTGGCTTCTGGAGCTTTCAAAATTCCACACGTGGCCCGGTGTTTCCACCGCAGAATGAGCGCCTATGACTGTCTCCCACGGTTAGCAGACTCCCGCCCAGTCCTGGTCCTCAGGATGGGCTGCCATGGAGGCACTTAAGTCAGAAGGTGGCCCATGAGTTTGGGTCATGGAGGCCCAGGAAGGCCCACAAGGAAAGGCCTGAGCAAGCACCAGGCCCTCACCCCTCAGGGATCCTCCGCCTCTTCACAGCTGCCCCAGAAACCAAGTCCAGCAGCTGCTGTGCCCGCTGGATGCCGGCTCTGTGGAGGGAGGGGTGGAGCCTGGCACCCAGCACTGCCTGCGCTTGGCACAGCCTCCGGGGACTGAGTGCTCAGTTCTTGGGCAACCAGGAAGGCGGCCACCGCCCCCAGGGTGGCTTGCTGGAGAGTCGGGCTGAAGGGAAGTCCTGTTTCTCACCAGCAGGAGTCAAGGGGCCGACTTCTCCATGTAAATGGCCGCATTTCACTTGACCTGGGTCTACGAAAATCATCTGCTTTAAGGACCCTGTTGGCAGTCTGTTTTAAACCTCCAGCCATTATGCCTGTAGAACACTCCCGGGGACCGTGGGTACCCACAATGAGGCTGTACACAGACTTTTACTGAAAAGCAGACAGATCTTAAAAAAATCTTGGAATCCTCACAACAGCCGTGCGGGGACCCCTTAGGTATTGAACAACTGAACTAAGGAGAAAGCATGGTGCTGGAGGTCACTCCTGGCCCTGCAGGCAGCATAACTGCCCAGTCTCTGTGGCGGCTTTAAAACACCTTATCCTAGGTAACTGGTCAACCTCAGAAGCCCACAGCTTGCCTTCAGGGGGCAGGAAGCCCAGCCTCGAGGCCCTGGTGGATGGCATGTCTGGTGCAGGGTCTCAGCTTCTTAGCCCCTGCTCTGCTGCCTGCCATAGCCAGCTGAGAGGAGAGGCTGCTGGACCCCTGCAGTAGATAGAACCCTGGGACTCGGCCACCTCCCGCAGGCCCTGGGACTTGGCCACCTCCCGCAGGCCCTGGGACTCGGCCACCTCCTGCAGACCCTGGGACTCAGTCACCTCTTGCAGACCCTGGATCTTGGCCCCCTCCCACAGACCCTGGGACTTGGCCACCTCCTGCAGACCCTGGGACTTGGCCACCTCCTGCAGACCCTGGGACTTGGCCACCTCCTGCAGACCCTGGGACTTGGCCACGTCCTGCAGACCCTGGGACTTGGCCACCTCCTTCAGGCCCTGGGACTTGGTCACCTCCCACAGGCCCTGGACTCAGCCACCTCCTGAAGGCCCCGGGACTTGGCCAGGTGCATCCATCAGCAGGCCCTGGGACTCTGCCACCTCCTCAAGGCCCATCTTGAATGCCTGTCACCGGGGATCAAGTGTCAACAAGGCATATGTGGGGGATGCCAGGATCCAGGTGACATGGGCAATCTGCTTCAAGACTTCTGATGGCACTCTTCTTCTTTTCCCCTCACATTTGTGACTAAGGTATTTTTCCTGCTGAGTCGAGCCTGCTTCGGCTGGGGCCCGGTACAGACAGCCTCCTTTTGCTGCCAGCTCCGCCTCTGAAGGTGGACCCCATTTGTGCAGGTGGAGGCGCGGAAGGGCCCCTTGCTCCCTGCCCCTCACATAATGGAAAGTCAGGCTGGGGGGGGTCACTGTGGGTGTGAGGTGAAGCAGTCCCAGGGCCTCGCAGGTCAACCAGGGCGGCTGACCTTGTCCACGATGCTCAATTTGAAACATGGAGAGGTAGGGCAGTATTTGTGCTTGGAAGTGAGCCCTTTTGTTTCTGGAAAGGACTAACACAGGGACTGAGAGGGAGTGAAGGACACAGGGTCACACCTGAAAGCCTCCAGAGCTTGGCTCCCCCTGCGCCATTGTCCTGCAAAGGTGAAACCGCTCTGAAACCTGAGCTCTGCCCCTTAAGGGACATGTTAGAAGGCCACAAGCGGACCCTATCACAGCAGTACCAGTGAGGATGATGGTGGCCAGGACTGCGGGGGGACGGGGACCGAGGGTGGGTGTGAGGGTCTCACAGGCCTGCTGCTCACGCTTCCTGGGCCAGGAGCCACCTCGGAGCTTGTCCACTGCTGGTTCTGACTCCAGGTCTGCAGGGGGCGGGAGACTGGGCTTGGGTGGGTTTCAGGCAGGGCTCCTGCGGCTCCCAGACCACACTCCTGTTGGTACAGAGGGGGAGCCAGGGCCTCTGCTCCTGTGCTTGGCACAGAAGCAGCCGTGACGTGCAGTGGTGGTGACAGCAATGCCACTGCAGCGAGGGAGGGACTGGCCACGCCGTGTCATGGTACCGCAGAGCACAGCAGCTCAGCCTTGCTTAAAGGCCCAGGTCAGTTACGATGAGTAGTAGGAATTGTACGGAATCGTCAGATTTTCTTTAAGATTATAGTGTCTATGTTGAGAGAAATAAAATAGTCACATCTAATACTCAGCCAAAACTACTGCAGGCAGAAAATAAGAAGCCAAGAACAAATGAAACGACAGGAAATACTCAAGAACATGGTAGATACCAACCCCACCACATCAATGACCACTGGAGGGTTAATGGTTAAGCCCACCAGTTACCAGGCAGAAATTGCCAAAGTGGATTTAAAATAAAAGAGCCACTGTCTGTTGCTAGTACGAAATGGACACATGCAGAAGGTTCTGGTAGGTTATGAGGAATAAGGTGGAGCAACCGCGTGTGCATCAGCAGACAGTGGACGAGCAGAGCGCCATGTTTACGCACAGCAGATATCACCGAGCCCGAGGCCCAGTGGTCCCCTCTGAGAACAGAGACACCTGATAATCTCCTGCTAGTCTTATTTTTTCAGGCAACTGGAGTAGTTGATTTTTCCAAGGCTGATACGTGTGACAGCTTGGACTATGACCTTGTCACCATGCTGAGTGAGACAATTCAGTCAGAAGGACACTGCTGCACTATGTCACTCACATGAGCTGCTATAATCATATACATTTGTGTGCAAATAAAGCAGTATCATTATAAATAACCCATAGGTAAAAGAAATATCAGGAAAAAGTTAAAACATTCCAAACTAAATTAAAATGAAGATAGAACTCACCACATTTGTAGAGCAAAGCAAAAGCAGTGTACAGAGGACAATTCATAGCATGAAGTACACTTGTACTAGAAAGAATAGAGAAAGCCAAAATTAATATCCTAAGATTCTAAATTTTATAAACTAGAGGAAGAAGAGCAAATTGAGCAGGAGAAAATGAATGACAAAATTAGAACAGAAACCAATAAAATTCAAAGCAAGAAAACAGTCAAAAAACCCGAATCTGATTATTTGAAAAGAATGAGATTCTTGCCAAGCTATAAATCACTGCTGCTGGAAATGAGAGTAGGGTCACTGACACTGGTTCTTGCCCATTGAAAGGATAAAAGCTAGAATCAAGCTCTGAGAAAAACCTAGGGTGCCAAGGACGTGGGGCAGCTCAGTGAGCCGCACAGACTCCCATGACCCTCAAGGAGAAACCTTGAACGGTTCTACACCTGCCCAATGAACGGAGTCAATTTTAACTGTCCACGAAGAGAGCCTCTGCCCAGAGGGCCTGCCGTCCTGACCTTCCCAGCATTAAACAAAGGACAACGTGGGCACAGTGACCTCACATCAGTGAAGATATCCACGTGCCACAGCAAACGGAGCTTATTCTAGCCATGCAGGGCCACGCAGCATCGTAGAGGCCACACAACCTGCCCCACCGAGAGGCTGAAGAAGAAGGGCCTGCCACCTTCACAGCCGAAGACTGCAGCAGGGTCTATCACACACCCACAACTCAGAAGCCACAGCCCCTCGGCCACCGGGACTGGGGGACTGTCTCCCTCCAATGAGGAGCGTCTGTGAAAGCTGCAGCCAACGTCTCAAGGATGGCATATGGGTCACGTCCTTTGGCCATCTGGGACAGGGCTAGAACTTTCCTCTTTCTTTCCTCTCGTCCCTTCTTCTTGACACTCTTCTGGAAGCTTCAGTCAGTGCGGTAGCAAAGGCAGCAGGAGTATCAGGTACACAGTTCTTAAAGGAAGACAATAAGATCATCTGAGTTTTTAGGTGGCATGATTGTCTATGTGGAAAGTGCCAAAATATCGAACAAAAAGAAAACTTGTAAAGAAAGTATAACAAGGTTTTAAGACACAAAGCAAATATCCGAAGGCCAATTTATTTCCAGCAATGAACTGCTGGAATTTAAAATTTCAAAAAAGAAATGCATATAAACCAACCAAAAATGAAATGCTTAGGTATGAATCTAGCAAAATACATACAGGATGGATCTTAGGGGAAAACTACAAAATATTGATGGAAGAAAATTCTAAAACATCTAAATCATAGAGACAGACCTTTGTTCAGCTGGGAACACTTGGTATTGAGAAGGTCCTCCCAACTTGACCTTGCATTCCACACAGCCCCCGCTGGAGCCTCACCAGCTGTGCCTGGACGTCAAAGTCTGCATGGAAGGGAAGGAGGCCCAGGGCAGCCTACGGGGGCTGAAGGAGAAGGCCAGAGGAGGCCAGCACCATCCCAAGACCACAGAACTTCAGAGGTCAGCATGGTGGGGGAAAGGACACAGCCCCTCAAGGGACAAGACAGAACTTGGAGATGACTCCTGCAACACTGTCACTGACCCCTAACTGCTGGGTTTCCTGAGGCTGAGACACACCCAACCTGAAGTCCACTCGCTAGCCATGCTAGGTGTGTAGCCACTGCATTAACAACATCACCTGCTGCGCACATCCCCGACTGCCATCTGCAGAACTTTCCACCCTCTGAGGAATGTCCGTGTCCATCACAGCAGCTCCCCTACTTCCCTCTCAGCCACTGGTAACCACGGCCCTTTGCTGTGGCCACGATTTGACTGCACCAGGCATGTTTTGTGAGTGGAACCCTTCGACAGCCGTCCCCTGAGCCCGACCTACTTCGCCTGCCCTATGTCTTTCCTCCATCCACCCAGGTTGTGGTTTGGGTCAGAGCTCCTTCCTTTGCCAGTCTGGATCTTACTTCATAGTATGCAGATGCCATATCTCATGAAGCTACAGAGCAAAATAAAATATTTGTGAAGCAAGTGTCTGACAAAAGGTTGTATATCCAGTTGTATATGCAAGATATACAATTCTCAAAATTCAACAATGAAACAACTCATTTTAAAATGGCAAGGAAACTTCCCAAGGAAAACTTACAGATGATAAATAGGCATTGAAGGCTGTTAGGTATCATTTGTCTTTCAGGGAACTGCAAATTAAAACAGAGACTTCACTGCACACCTCGTCAGGGTGGCCAACACCCCCGCTGACGATGTCAGCCGCAGGTAAGGCCAAAGAGCTACTGGAACCTGGCCTTCCCAGTGCCTCTCCCAGCTGGACCATGGCTCCTGACTGCAAAGCTAAGCACGTTCCCAGCGTAGGCCAGAAATCGTGCTCCTAGGAGTCCACCCAGTTAACTTAAAATTATTTTCACACACACAAAAAAATTGCTTACAAATGGTTTGGGCAGAGCTGGGTTCGTGGCTCAGTGGTTGAGTGCTTGTCTAGCATGCGTGGGGCACTGGGTTTGATCCTCAGCACCACACAAATAAATAAAATAAACATCTAAATTAAAATAAAATGGTTTGAAAAAATGGTTATGGCAACTTTATGCATGATCACCACAGAGCAGAAAAAAAATCTTCAATAGGCGAATTGAGAGATGAAACCACATACATGCAAGTACAGTCAGCCTGGGGGAACACATGTTGGCATGCTGCTCCTCCAGGTAGAGAGCTGGACTGTGGGGTGTGCCCACTTGCCTGCTGCCCCTCTAGGTGGATAGTCGGCCTATGGAGTAGGCACACTTGCCTGCTGCTTCTCGAGGTGGACTGTCGGCCTGTGGGGCATGCACATTGGCAAGCTGCACCTCTAGGTGGACAGTCTGCCTGGGGGCATGCACATGCTGTTCCTCTGGGTGGACAGTTGGCCTGTGGAGCACCCATATGTGCTGCACAATCCTATTTTCACCATGTTCTATAGGACACAGATCTACAGGCAGGACAAGCAGTTTAGTGTTGCCCAGGGCACTAGGGGCGAGGGGTTGACATGTGAGGGTTTTCGGTGGGCAATGGGAACGTTCTGTACATGCTTCATGGCAGATAAGAGCAGTAGGCATTCTCATACCCACAGTATGAAGATTGCATTTGAAGGCATGCAGTGATTTGCTGCAGGAGTCTGGGAGATGGGTGGAATGCTGAATGAGAGGATTCATCCAGTACAGGAGCTGCAAGGGAAGCGCGTGATCACGAAAACACTCCACAAAGCTCCTGAGTCTCTTTAAATTGCCAAGAATGGGCTGAGGGTAGCTCAGTTGGTAGAGTGCTTGCCTTGCATGCACAAGGCCCTGGGTTCTATCCCCAGCACAACCAAAAAAAAAAAAAAAAAAACCCTGCCAAGACCATTTAAAAAAAGCCCCACCCCCAAGAAGGGGTCACAGTCGAGAGGAGCCCAGGCAGATGTTACTACAGGCAACATGTCCTGTGGGGACAGTAGCCCAGGGAAGGGACACCGGGTAAAACCTGAGGAAATTAAAATAGAGTGCAAGCTGAGATGCTAATAGAGGAGGCCTTGTGGAGGCTGCTGGGGATGAGGAGGAGGCCGAGGCCAGTAGCAGGGTGCAGAGAGTGGCCCTGAGGGAAGCACATCCCCGAAACCTGTGAGGAGGGTGGCGGTGGGGCATGGAGGTGCAGGCAGCTCTGACCCCTTGTTCTGGAGCCCTGGCCAGCCCAGAGTAAGTTCAGGGGACTCGCGGGCACTGTCAGCTGAGCGTGGAGGAGCTGGTTCCCCTGGGCGGGAGGCCGGCCCTGGCTGGCGTTTGCCTTCTCCACAAGCTCGGCTTCTCGCCACTGGGCCCTCAGAACCTCACGCCTGGTGTCTTCCGCTAGCAGAACCCAGACAGGCAGCTCTTCACACCCGAGGCTTCTCTTCCCTTCAGTTACGCGATACCTTCTCAGCATTCTGTCCCCAAGTGTGAGTCAAAGTGCTGGGGTGGCTCCTGTTCCTCGGTGCTCACGGGGCTCTCTGGGGAAGCGCTGGCCACTGGCCGCAACTTCTCAGGGTGCAGCCAGCACCTCCGACTTCGGGTTCTGTGAGAGGAGAGACTGCGGGTGTCGCTTTCTGTGACCTGTCACTGAACCTCTCACGGCCAGGAAGAAGCCTGCCGCCTGCTGGTGGAGTGACCCTTGACGGCGCCCCACGGCCTGGACGGGGCTGAGGGTGGGGCAGTGGGGGAGGCCAGGAGACTGATGAATCCACAGCTTGGTGGAGACACTCAGCTCAGACCGAAGGGCGTGGGGACCTCTGCCTCTGTCACTGTGGAGAGGCAGAAAGGAAGTAGGCACCACAGCACCCCCTGCCTGTGACAAGAGGTGGCCTCTGGACCCTGCAGCTGGGGTGGTGCCTTCGCTGCCGCTGCCTTCCCACTGACCAGAAGAGGTGAGCCCTGTGCCTGGGGCAGCACTGGCCTGGGCGCCGCCTTCACCCTTCTCTCCTGAGGTGTCCTGCCTGCTCTGTTTGGTTGCCTTTCACTTTCTCTCTCCAGGTCACACCAGTCTTGGGGACCTGAGGACTGGGTGCCACCCTGGCTGTTATGGTATTTGACTTCAAAACACCAGACCGCTTTGTTCCCACAGCTCCTTGGGCCTGAAGTGCCAAGGTCACCTACCAGGGGTCCCCATCCTGGACTGCCCTGGACATCAGCCCAGCATCCCCCCATGCCCAGCTGGAGTCCACGCGCTTTGTGGTTAATGGTGTCACCACACAAGCTGGTCTCCACTGCTTGTCTCACGAACATCTCCAGCCCAGCTGAACACAGAGCTCTCTGTCCTCTGCATCCACGCTGTCCCAGAAAGTACCTAAACCCACCCCTTGGTCTCACTCTGAGACCACAGGGACAGACTTCATCGGGACTCTTGCAGCCACTCTGCAAGACACCCGCTCCTCTGTCTGCTCGGGACCCTCATACCTTCTCTGCCCTCCCACAGGCTCCTTCCTGGCTGATGGTCTGACTTCCCCTGGCTGTGCTGCAGGAATCCCTGAGGGGCATCCACCTCCCCCTGCCTGCCCATGTCCCTGGCAGGGCGTCCCCTCCCATCACCAGGCCTGGGCTGGCCAGAGTGGCAGCTGAGCCCGGCCCCAGTTCTGCAAGGTCCCTCCATGCCCACTCAAGGTCACCAGTCCAGTGGAGATAGGGAGTGGGGGAAGAAGAGGGGGAGAGAGAGGGAGGGAGGGAGGAAGGGAGGGAGGGGGAGAGAGAGGGAGAGGAAGAGAGGGGAGGGGAGAGGAGAGGGAGGGAGGGGAGAGAGAGAGGGAGGGAGGGAGAGAGAGAAGGAGGGGGAGAGAGAGGGAGGGAGGGGAGAGAGAGGGAGGGAGGGAGAGAGAGAGGAGAGAGAGAGAGGGAGGGAGGAGGGAGGGAGGGAGGGAGGGAGAGAGAGAGGGAGAGAGAGAGAGGGAGGGAGGAGGAAGGGAGAGAGGGAGGGAGGGGGAGACAGAGGGGGAGGGAGGGGGAGAGAGAGAGGGAAGGAGGGAGGGGGAGAGAGAAGGAGGGGGAGAGAGAGGGAGGGAGGGGGAGAGAGAGGGAGGGAGGGGGAGAAAGAGGGCAGGAGGGAGGAAGGAGGGAGGGAGGAAGGGGAGAGAGAGGGAGGAAGGAGGGAGGGAGGGAGGGAGGGAGAGAGAGAGGGAGGGAGGAGGGAGGGAGGGAGGGAGGGAGGGAGAGAGAGAGGGAGAGAGAGGGAGGGAGGAGGAAGGGAGAGAGGGAGGGAGGGGGAGACAGAGGGGGAGGGAGGGGGAGAGATGGAGGGAGGAGGGAGGGAGGGAGGGAGAGAGAGAGGGAGAGAGAGAGAGAGAGAGGGAGAGGGAGAGAGGGAGAGAGAGGGAGAGAGAGGGAGAGGAAGGGAGAGGGAGAGAGGGAGAGAGAAGCAAAGAGAGGTAGAGGGAGGGAGAGAGAGAGGGAGGTGGACACAGGCCAAAGAGGAAGACAGAGAACCTGGGCAAGGTGAGGTCCTTGCAGCCCGAGGGCCTGGGGAGTGGCAGAAGAGTTAGTTCAGGACACACCCACCACTCCCTGTGGCAGGACCCACCTGCCTGGTGCACCTGCCCTCACAGATGCTCAGGGTTCCTCCTGTTAACACAAGGCGGCCTCCCTGTCCTCCTTCAGGGCCACTGGGTTTAAACGGCTCCTGCTCTCCCCACAGACCTCCCCTGGCACTTAGGGGAGGTCTAGGAATAGACTGTTCAGAAGATCAAATACCCCACAATAGGACCAACTTCCCAGTGCCCTCTAACCGTCCCATGATCCATCCTGCATCTGCTGCAGTCGTTAAACCCCAAATATATGTGTTTAACATTCAATTGGGTGCTTAATGGTCTTACCTTGACAGGGCCTATTAAATTTAAAGAGACGTGCATAATTGAGTTACTGCACATTAATTATAAATACCTGTTGGCTATTAAAATCACATTCCAAGGGTTAACACCTATTGCTAGATTTGGCTAAACCTTGCCTAATTTGTGTTTTACTTGGCAAAAAGACCCTCTGATAAAGATGAGATGAAATCTGTCTCCTGCAGTGGTCAAGTTGAACTACAAACCCTGACCTACCCAGACGGCCATGAGACCTCTTGTAGAGCAGCACAAGAAAACTGGTAGCACGCCCTCGGTTTCATAGTGCCTGGCCCACACCAAAGCCCTTCCTCTCCTTGCCATGGTGGGTCAGCTTCTAGGAACCCCAACCTGTGCACACAGAGCAGCTTCCGGGAATCCAGGCCTTCACCCACAGAGCGGCACCTGTCACCCACCCAGGTGGGAGCTTGTCCTGCTGGCTGAGCCCCAGGGACGCCCTTCCCTGGGAGCTGGTAGGGCACTAGAAGGGAAAGGAGGCATCATGTTTGCTCTGGAAAGACCAGGGGGGCACAGCAGGTCCCCTGTCTGTTCTCTGCCTTCCTCCTGGAGCCCTCCCCAGCCCTCCACCCCCTGGAGCTGAAGCTGACTGCTTCTGTCCCCCTAGTAAAGACCGAGCATCCCCAAGAGTCCCAGCACTGAGCTGCAGCCCTGGTGGGTTTATGGAGGTGGGTGCCCTGGGCTTCCTGTGATATGGGCATGTCAGTCACCCACCTTAGGCAGGCACTTGTTAAAGGCCACCAAGAATCGCTCTGTTCCGACTTCTCTCTGGCTCACAGCGTGACAGTCAACAGTGCTCCTTCATAAGTATATTAATTCCTTTGATTGAATCTCTCCTTTCCCTTTAATCAAATGCCATGTGAGATGTGTTGTAGGACGGGGCAGCTCAGGGGTGGAGCACTTGCCTGGCTCCCTGGAAGCCCTGTGAGCTCACGTCTGTGAGCGTGGATCCCGGGGGCCTGGACTCTGGGCGCTCCTCCCGTCAATGACAGAGACTGATCACCAGGGAGGCAGCCTTCCAAGCGCTCCCTCTAGAAAATCCCCAGACACATCCGATCCAAGTCCAAACAGCCACATTCCAAACAAAGAGACTGATGGAGGGACCCCTGTTCTCTAACTGTCCCCAGAGTTGGCCCGGCATGCCCAGGCGCCCAGAGACGCTGCCCTTGGCCACGGCAGGCCTCTTCCCTCTGGCACAGCGAGGGTTGAGCAGCAGGACCTCTAATGGCAGCCAGGAAGCCTGGGCAGGCCTTCACACACCACCGCAAGGCTGGACAGGACAGGATTTCCGGGAGAAGGAGACCCTCTCTGATCCTGCCACCCTGTCCTTCTCCCTGGTGCCGCTGCTCCTAAGGGGTCACTTAGGGGTTTTGGCCTCAACCTACCCCTTGTCTCAGTGTGGGCCTGGGAGCAGTCACCCCCCTCCTCAGGTCCCAGTTCTTTGCCAGTGGAGTCCAGCAGCTATGATCTCACCCCAGGAACCTCTCAGAACCCTGATGCCCACAGAGGCGCTCTGAGCAGGCAACCAGCCAAACGTGCGCTATAGGGCTGCACTATCCCCCGCAGATGGCCCGAGGGTCCACACGGGCTCCATGCAGGCCTAGAGCTACTGTCCCTGGACAGGTCTTCCAGGAAGCACCGGAACTGAGAGGGACACAGACACCTAGGAGGCCTGGGAGAGGAAGGCCACGTCTTGAATATTCAGCGTTTTTCTTTAAAGCAAAAAACTAAGTCCAGTGGACACAGACAAAACAGCTGGGCTGAGCCCGTAGCCCCCTGCCAATCACTGGCCACACGGCCTCTGGCAAGTTGCTGAGCCTCTCTCAGCCATTGTCCCCCTGTCTGTACAGGGAGGGTGGGGCTTCGTGGCTGCCTCGGCCCCTGCTGGCCTGCAGCCTCGTGCAGCCCCACGCCCCTATTCTACCTTCAGGCAAGATGACGATTCTGGTGTGGCTCAGCCCAGGGTGTCTTGACCATGAGGAACACAGGTCAGAGGGCGGTGTGCTGTGCTTGGGGTCCCTCCCCTGGAGGGACATGGCTGCCTGCAGACACACAGCTCGGAGGTGGGACCCAACGCCCTCCGCTGGGAGACAGAGCTAAAGGACAACCCAGCCAGCAGCTGCCCGCGCTGCTCGAGGAGGGCGTGCCAGCCTTCTCTCTCGTGTCCCCGGCTCTCAGGGCCACCTTCTCTGGCTGCAGCTCACACGAGCGAGCGCCTCGTCCTTCCTGCATCTTGGTCTGACTTCCCCTCCACGGCCCTTGGTCTCCCTGATGACTCTCCTGCTCTTCTAGACGCTCCTGGAACACCACGTCGTGCCCGGGTTTTTCCAGCTGCTGCACGGTCCCACTCTGCTGCTCCTGTCCTGTAGATTCCATTTGAATCGAATCACTGAGTTTCAGTCACCACACAAAACTGCCCCCATTTGTAGGCATTTGACCTCCTTAAGCACTTCACTGTCTCTCCAGGATGCTTGAATAGATTCCCTGTGCTTCCCACCTGGAATAGAAGAAAAATTATGACTTTATCCCCAAAAGACACAGGTCAGAGCATTTCAAAACTGAGGACAAATCCGTTCACTAAAGGCCTTGACAAAAGTTTGCAAAGAAGTGGCCTTGCCTGTCGGTAGCTGTGACAGCTTATGTGCCATTCCCACAAACGCCGTTCTTAGGCTGGGAAGACAGAAGTGGCTTCATGTGGAGAAGATTGAGCTTGTGACATGACAGGGACTGCCAGGGTGCCGGGGCCTGGTGGGCAGCTGAAACAGGACAAAGTGGGCCTCTCCGCCTGTCTCCTTTATTGCCTTAAGCTCTGGGTCAGATCCGGCTCAGCGCTGCACACCGGCAGGCTGATGGTGAAGGAGTGTGCACCAGATGCTGCAAGTACAGCCTCGTCAGCCCTGGGTTTATCTGACCATCTTGACCCCTTCAAGATTGAGTCCAGATCTGCAGGGACACTCACCTGTCAGCATTCACAGCATCAGCCCCCCGTATAAGTGCCCAGAAGCCTCCAGTGACCACCCTTCCAGGGTCAAGGTCCAAGGGGTGAACACCCTGAGCAGCAAGTGGAAATCAGGCCTTCAAGGAGGAGGACTTCTTCAGAGCCACCTCTCAGCCAGAACCAAGAGTGGTCAAGACCACCCTCTGACCAAGATGGCCAGCCCCCTGTGGCCCTGTGAAGCAACTTCCTCTCCTGCTTTCCACTGAGACCTTCTCTGCTGGGTTCTGGGGATGAGTGGACTGGCCTGGTTGGCCGGGACCCCTAGAGTTGGGCAGGCTGGGGCTCAGGAGCAGTGAGACCCCTTTTCTCATGGGCCATGCTCAGGACATGATCTCTTCCAGCTAAGTTTTGCACATTAACTGCTGGATTTCTGCAGATGGATGTCGAGAGAGATCAGACAATACCTTATGGCAAGGCGTCCCTCATGTGAGAACTCATGGGAGGTTTCGCAGTCCGTAGTCCAACCCCCGAGGTTAAGAACTCTTCTCTGCCAGCCCACCTGGTGGTCATCGAGCCCTTGGATCTGCATCTCCCAAGTCCACACCGTAGAAGGAAGGCACACTCATGTGGGGTGGGAGAACTTCTGGGGGTCTCATTGTATTGCAAATGCAGTGTTCCACTCCCTGCTCGGTGTTTCCAACAGCTTCCTTCTGCTCAAGAGGTAACCCAGAGGTGACTCTCCCCTCCTCACCTCCTTCAGGAACCCTCACACCAAAGCCAATGTCCCCATTCTCCTGTACGTACGTGCCCTCCAGTGCTCTGCTGTCCCCACACTGCCTGTGCTTGGAACATGCCCTCTGATGACCCCTACTTGCCCTTTAGGTCTTCTGGTGGCACTTGTACTGTGGGTTTTCAAAGGTGAGTTCTGCGTTCTCTTTACCTAGAGGCTGTGGTCTGAGGGCCCCTGCAGGCAACAGGGGCTCCTGTCCGCACTGCCAGTCCCACCACGCATAGCTCCAGGGTGGACCGTCCCTCCACCAGGAGCTCTGCCTGCTCCCTGGGTGGCCCCTGGTCTGAGGGCCCCTGGAGGACGGTGACCAGTCCCTGTGGTGTCAGTGCTAGAGTCCCCAGACACAGGGCACTTGGAAGGGTTTGTAGAGTCAGCAGGTGAAGGGACACACTCAGGGCTCTTCTTGTGGAGTCCAAGTCACAGACCAGAACCCCTGTGGTGAGGGCAGACCTGGGGTGAGGCTGCCAGATCTGCGTGGCATCATCTTATCAGGTCGCAGTGACAAGCTGAGCTCCCTCTGTGCCCTGTGAGTTCTGCCTCACACCCAGGCCCTTCCCCAGGTAACCTGCAGAAACCACCAGGCCTCTTTGCTTTCTGTTCTTCCTTATTGTCAGCTCTAGGTGTAGTTATCTCAGACGGGTCACTCCCGCTGGTCACGAGTTTACGAGCGCTCATTTGGGGTTCCCGTGGCATCGAGCGCTGAGGCCCAAGCTGGTCATCCTTATTAAAATGGGAAACCCCACCACCTGGTATCTGGATGGGAGATTTCCTGGCTCCCTGGGTGGGCACTGGGGAGCATCGTCGTCTCATAATCACCACCTCATCACCGCCTCCTGAGAGTCGGCGACTCGTGCCAACAAGCACTTTACCCGTTATATGTCAAGGCTTATTAGCTTCTGTTCAGGGTTGCCTTCTGCTGGATCTGTCCTCTACTTCTGAGAGCAAGCAAGAGCTCAGATGCCCACCTGTGTTAGATGTGTCTTTTTAAAGTAACTCTCAGACAATCAAAATTTGCAGTCTCTGAGCCCAGCATTGGAGAGGCACCATTCTATAAAGCCTCCTTCTCCAGGGAAGGTCAGCTGGAGAAGGGCCAAGTGGCAGGCCCTCAGGGGATGCAGCCCTGCTGGTGTGACTGGGTGCCAGGTACCTTCCCAGCCTCCTGGCCCTCTGCCCAGTCCTGGCTCTCCTCAGGACTCCCAGCCTTCCTGGGGAAGCTGGCTTGCTCTATGTTCACTGTTTTTAGAAACAGCATCTTCTGGCTGGGGTTGTGGCTCAGCGGTAAAAGCGTTCACCTAGCAGGTGCGAGGACCTGGGTTCAATCCTCAGCACCACATATAAATAAATAAAATAAAGGTATTGTGACTAACTACAACTAAAAAATAAATATTTTTTTAAAAAGAAAAGAAATAGCATCTTCTGTCATCCCTTGGTTCCTAAGTGTGTTAACTGCTACCTTCAGCCTAGTAGTTGCAGCATGATGTGCCCTGAGGCCACACCCCCAATGATGTGCGCACTGGAGGGAGTGAAAAGCAGGGCTTCCAAACCCAATTCTCAGAGAAGCCACCAAGGACACCCATGATTGGGAGAGCTGTGGTTCCTGTGCTGTGCAATTAAGCCCTTCGGGAAAACACTGCTGGCGCGCTGTCCTGCCAGCCGTTCACGATGACAAGAAACAAAGCCAGCGGTCAATGCGGGAGAGGCTACGGAGCCCAGGAATCATCTCCAAACGCATTTACATTGGGAGCCGGAGGGGTCTGAGGGTGGTTGCACACCACACTGCCAAAGAAGAAAACACTCCTCAACTTCAGCCACTGGAGATTCTGCTGCACATTGTAGACGCGAGGGAGGAGGTGGGGGGAGTGGAGAGGAGTTAGATCCTCAGCAGCCACCCTCTCACACCCGTACTCCCCACACCTGTCCTTAGGGAACACCTTCCCCATCACACCCACCCAGAGACAAAGGCCAGCCTCCTCCTCACAGCTACGGCTCACAGCAGCCCCACTTGGGACGCCTCCTCCCCGCAGCCCCTCTCCACCCAGTGCTTCTCCCACCAAGCACACCTGAAGTGCATGTATAGGAAGGTGCTCCGTGCAGGTGCTCCATGCAGGTGCTCAGCTCAGGTGCCCTGTGCAGGTGCTCCAGGAGGTGCTCAGCTCAGGTGCTCCATGCAGGTGCTCCAGGAGGTGCTCAGCTCAGGTGCTCCATGCAGGTGCTCCATGCAGGTGCTCAGCTCAGGTGCCCCATGCAGGTGCTCAAGGAGGTGTTCACCTCAGGTGCTCCATGCAGGTGCTCAGCTCAGGTGCCCCATGCAGGTGCTCCAGGAGGTGTTCACCTCAGGTGCCCCATGCAGGTGCTCAGCTCAGGTGCCCCATGCAGGTGCTCAGTTCAGGTGCTCCAGGAGGTGCTCACCTCAGGTGCCCCATGCAGGTGCTCCAGGAGGTGCTCAGCTCAGGTGTTCCATGCCATTGTTCCAGGATGGGCTCAGCTCAGTTGCTCCATGCAGATGCTCCAGGAGGTGCTCAGCTCAGGTGTTCCATGCAGGTGTTCCATGCAGGTGCTCAGCTCAGGTGTTCCATGCAGATGCTCCACGCAGGTGCTCAGCTCAGGTGTTCCATGCAGGTTCCCCATGCAGGTGCTCCAGGAGGTGCTCTAGGAGGTGCTCAGCTCAGATGTTCCATGCCATTGTTCCAGGATGGGCTCAGCTCAGGTGCTCCATGCAGATGCTCCAGGAGGTGCTCAGCTCAGGTGTTCCATGCAGGTGTTCCATGCAGGTGCTCAGCTCAGGTGTTCCATGCAGGTGCTCCAGGAGGTGCTCAGCTCAGGTGCTCCATGCAGATGCTCCAGGAGGTGCTCAGCTCAGGTGTTCCATGCAGGTGCTCAGCTCAGGTGTTCCATGCAGGTTCCCCATGCAGGTGCTCCAGGAGGTGCTCTAGGAGGTGCTCAGCTCAGATGTTCCATGCAGGTGCTCCAGGATGGGCTCAGCTCAGGTGCCCCGTGCAGGTGCTCCAGGAGGTGCTCAGCTCAGATGTTCCATGTAGGTGCTCCAGGATGGGCTCAGCTCAGGTGTTCCATGCAGGTGCTCCAGGAGGTGCTCAGCTCAGGTGTTCCATGTAGGTGCTCCAGGAGGTGCTCACCTCAGGTGTTCCATGCAGGTGCTCCAGGAGGTGCTCAGCTCAGGTGTTCCATGTAGGTGCTCCAGGAGGTGCTCAGCTCAGGTGCCCCATGCAGGTGCTTCAGGAGGTGCTCAGTTCAGGTCCTTTATGCAGGTGCTCAGTTCAGGTGCTCCATGCAGGTGCTCCAAGCAGGTGACCCAGGCAGGTGCTCAGTTCAGGTGCTTCATGCAGGTGCCCCATGCAAGTGCTCCAGCCAGGTGCTCCCTGCAGGTGCTCTGTTCAGGTGCTCCATGCAGGTGCTCAATGCAGGTGCTCAGTTCAGGCACTCTGCTCAGGTGCTCCATACAGGTGCATCATGCAGGTGCTGCAGGCAGCTGCTCTAAGCAGGTGAACCATGTAGGTGCTCCAGGAAGTGCTCAATTCAAGTGCTCCGTAGAGGTGCTTCACTGTAAGGCCCAAGAGGGAACACTGCTGGGAACACCAGAGCCACTTCCTACTTGCATTCTTGTAGTTTTACCTTCGATTGTAAGAGCTGGTAACTGTCAGGGAGGATGCCAATAGCTGAGCTATGACATGGCAGAGCTGCTGCTGGCCTGGTTCCAGGGGAGAGCAAGCCAAGTCTGAGGATTTAAGCACCATGAGCTGACCTTGTGAGTCAAGTGGGTGGCTTTACAGAGTCACGCAGTGCCTGGCTAGGAGAGTAGACTCTGGATACACATCAGACCTTTTCCTTATTCAGATCCCTGGGCAAAGTGTCCCCTCTCACCTGTAAAGCCAGAATTTAAACGTACCCACCTTGAGAGGTGCCAGTGAGCCCATGTTTGTAAAACACCTGAAAGGCTAGCAGAAAGTAAGAGCCGCTTAGTAACATCTGCTGCTGATGTGGCTGCTGGAGGATTAAGCCCACGGGTTGGGAATCCCTTACACCATGTGGACATTTCCATGAATATGCACAGAGCTTTGTGAAACTGATGGGAGAATTTTATGGAATTCCTTAGGAAACAAAAAACAACTCAGCAAAATTCTTTTTCCTAGGAAAATCAGAGCATAAGAAGGATTCAAAGTGGCATGCCAATTGTTTCCGCATAGAGAGGACCCAGAATGGAGGCTACCTGATAGAAGAGGGAAGAAGGGAGCTACCTGAAACTGAACAGCGATGACAATCGTGTGCAGGAAATGGCAAAGGAAGGTGGAGGCAGTGGAGAGAACACGGTGCCTCTGTGGGCAGCTGGCCCAGGTGTCCCGGGCTGTTTCAGTTCACTGTGCTTTCAGTTAGGAGTGACCTGTCATCTACACGGCATGAGCTGTGAGGGCGGGTTGGAGAGCTTGGTGTGCTGAAGATGTACAAATCCAGCCTGGCGTGTGGCCATACCAGGATCGGCCTTGTCCTGGGACATGGGCACCTTCCCAGCAGCGATCCTGCCCAGGACTCCATGGTCCCTCGTGGCTCTGCCAAGGGCCCAGCACCTAGTCAGTGTCACTGAACACTCATGAGAGAAAGAATGAGTGGCTGGCCGGAGGACCTCTGGGATGCTTGTGCAGGAAGAACCGGCATCAGTGTAACCCAGCTGGAGCCGGCCAGGTGCAGTCAGACGTGGGATCCTGACCTGCCTTTACAGCAGTGACGATGACAATTAGCCCTTGCAGGATTTATGTGGGTGGGATGCATGGTTAGCTGGCCCAAGCATAGATGCCAGGAGGCATTTTCAGGTAAACCAGAGCCTCAGGGGAGCTGGCCCTCTGTTGCTTGGGGCCATGGCAGGAGGCATCATGGTGTGCATTCACCAGCAGACGCTGGTGAAGGAAGAGGAAGAAGGGAAGGGAAGGGAAGGTGAGGGAGGGGTGGGGGTGGGAACACTGAGAGGGCAGCCTCTGCCTCTGCTCAGCTGGTGAGGATAAACGCCCTGGGGTCCTTCCTTTGATTCTTCTCCAGGTCTCCTTGAAGGGTCTGGGCTGGTATTTGGAGTGACTTTTCAATTAGCCGGCCCTCCTGAAGCCTGGACCAGGCTGGAGGCCCTCGCCTGGGCACTGGCTTTTATCCTCCTCAGTCTCAGGGAATGCGGGAATCAATTTCTCCCAATCTCAGTTATAGCTAGAAATCTATCCTTTTCAAGTCAGCAGGAGGATTAATCTATTGAATGGTTTTCTGGATTTTGCTGACATATAAACATTTTAAGAATACATTACATTTTTTTTTCCTCTTTCCCTAGCACTATTTCTAAAATGAAGCCAACTTGCAGAGCCAGCCCAGAAAAGAAAGATGACCACACGTTTCCTCCCGTGGAGCACAAGCCCATCTATTCTAAAGCCCGAAGAACAAACTTAAACTCCCACTGCTCAGCACCACCCTCTCCCCACCTGCCCCGGGTCACAGGAAAGGCCCCTGCAGGTGGATATTGGGATCCCACTTCACTCAATCCGGAGGCCCTTGCTCTAGAAAGTACTCTCTGCAAGCAGGAAATGGCCAGGCCATGCGGCTGGCTGCTGCTCTCCACCACCGGGGGCTTGGAGAACTCCCCAGCAGTGTTCTCAGCCAGGGTGTGTCTGAGCTGCAGTCTCTGAAACGTGGCCTACAGCAATACCAAAGCTCAGGGCATCATCTCCGTGTCCAGAGATGTGCCAAGCAGTGTCTGTAGTGAGTGAAGAAGCTCTTCAGCCATGTGGTGCTGCGTTCAAGTGCATCTAGATGCCGTGGTAACACAAGGGAACAATGACAGATACAACCGTCATGTCATCCATCTAATACCAAATAGTGAGCATCACACCAATCGACGTAATGAAACATTGAAATATCAGGTAATGGTGAACAATTTTTGCTAATAATTACACTAAGCAAACAAAAATAAAAAAGCACTGAGTACACAGGTGACTTTCCCCAATGTAGCCCCTTGCCATCGGCCCAAAGGCACACTGGCTAACATGCCAGGGGCACCCAGGCTTCTGGGACTGTCAACCGGTCCTCAACTCCAGAGCTTTGGAACCACCCACACAGACTTGATGAACATAGATGAGCCAAGCCTGGGCAGGGTGGCTATTGAACAAAAGAAGCAACATAAACAGTGACTCCTGTGACAGCAGAGTGGGCAGTGGGGAGGGGTCACGGGGCTTGCATCTGGGTCGTGGGTGCAGTGAATCCCAGGAGCAGCAGCGGGTCAAGGAGCAGACCCTGGCCAGTCATGCAGATGTGCAGAGCGTGGATCCAGCGGCAGACAACCCAAGAAGCTCATGCATCAGAGCTTCAGGGCTCTCCACGCACATCCGCCCGCGGCCCTGGAGGGGCTCTAATTACACCCACCAAAGGAGAAGAATTTGCAGTGGTAAAATCTTTGTGCATGCTCAGTCAGGGCCGTCCCACCTCGGCTTTCCTCCCATCTGACACACTGAGCGGATATGGGGACTCAGGAGCCTCTCAGGGTGCGTTTAACTTACGGTGACCTGGATCTGGGGGCCGATTGACAGGTGCTTCCATGTGTAGATAGTGGGCTTCTGACAGGAGGCCCCCACAGCCTTGATGCTGACCTAGCTGATATGAAACGGTCGCGGGCAGGAAGTCAAGAATGGCACAACCTGGGCAGCTGGTCAATGCCAGCAACAGCCATGACTGCAGACATGTAGAAGTGGTTCACAGCCTGAAAATGTAAGTAACAGAGCCGGTCCTCAGCAAGAGCTCCATCCAGCCGCAGATCCCTCCTGCCAGGAGCAGACCTGGCCCTGTGCAGAGCACGCCCCATCATCCACCGCGCTCGAGTGTGTGTCCCTGTGAGGCTGTGTGCTTTGCCACCAAGTCAAGCTTTGACCAACCAAGGTGGAAGGAGACAAGTTATCCTTCTGTTCTCTGTATAGAAAAGACTGAAAGATGACTTCCACATGCAGAGATGATCAGAGTTTTCAGATGAAGGATTTTAGGAAAATCACTCCAGAGATGAACCTGTCAGTTAACTAATGAAAATATCCTGTTTCTGCATTTTTTGTTTGTGGTATTTTAATTTGTTATGATTTATTTGCTCTTTGTAAATAAACCTTTACTTTTGTACCCAAGGAAGGTGTAATCTTGTGTAATTATTTCTCAAGAGGGCCCCCTAAATGGTAAAAGCCTCTGTCCCCACAAAACCTGCGTCCCCCTGGGGCGAGGAAAACTTGCCAGCTACTCCTTTGGGTGAAACCCAGTGTCCCCTTCATCTGGTGGCACATGTTCTAGAATGATTGATGCCTGACTAGGAACTCGTGCTCTGAAGGCAGGCAGACCGGAATCCAAACCCAAGTCCTATGACTGGCAGCACTGAGGCGCCATCTGCCACCTGCATCACAGGCCTTTTCCACTGAGGATCCCACTACCACTGCAGTTCCCACCAAGCATAGGACTCGACCTGGTGTCTCGAAGAGCTCAATACATGTGACAGAGAGCTGTGTTTCCCACTGAGGTCAGCATTAGCAAGCACACACGTGATCTGGCCAGGCCGAACCAAAGAGCCCAGGAGGCAGACTGGCTGGCGGGAGGTCCTGGGTCCCCTCCTCCTGGACGACAGCTGCAGAGTTAGCAACTACTCTCTGGGTCTGAACTGCTCATATATATTTTCTTTAACACCAAACAATAGTAATTCATTGTAAATTCAGTCTGCGTTCCTTCACGTGGGTTTACGAGGGTCAGTAAGGTTGTGTGAGTTGATAAATCGTGTTTATTTATTGGCAGGTGTGCACCAAATAACATGCAAATGACATGCAAAGTGACATCCACATCGCATCAACGACTCGGCCACTTATGCTAATGGCACTCCAAGCCCGCTCTGCCTCTGACGGTGGTGGTTGTAGTTTCAAAAGAATCGATTGCTCTTGACTTTTGCTGATGCAGCCAGACAGGCTGTCAGGAGACGGCCCAGAGAGGCCCATCCCTGCACCTACTCCACCCTTTGTTCACCTCCCACATCTTTGCTGGGACTGGTACCTCAGGCTCCGGTCCATCTTCACCATGTTGCTGTCTGCACAACGTGCCAGACCTTCATGTCCTGGATCAGAGTTGCTCTCCGAAGTGGAGTCGGTGCCACTGGGGTTGCCGTTGTTGAGGCTAAATAACAGTCACATTGGGCCCAGAACCTGATACACCAGACCCTAGGACACAGCCAGCCCACTCTTCATCAGCTCCAAAGGGCCTAGGGTGAGAGCATCCCTGGGTGGGGCAGCGAGCCCCCCATCTCCCTCTGGGCCCTCACAGTGGACGGTCCCCATCAGCTGCTCTCCACGATGAACACGTCTGGAGTGACAATCACTCCTTCTCCTGGGAGTGCAGTGATGATGTGATTTCCAGGACCTGCTCTGGATGTATGAGTAACACCCCGATCCATCACCTGCAGCCAGCCGCCTTCCTGCAGGTATTAATTCAGTCTTCTGCAAGTACAGAGGCTGTTTGTTGGCAGGGCAGGGAGTGTGTGCAAGCAGGCCGAGCTGTCGGGGCCTCCCTACACACCTCTGGAACATGCATACTGACCTTCCATTGCACTGGAGGCTGTATCTGAAACAGGTCTTCATAGTCTTCATTACTACACGAGGCTGCTGTGGAGAGGAAGAAATGGGCCCAGTCGTGGTGCCTAGCACATGGTGTAATCATGGGAACTGAGCACTACAGTGGGAGGGTTGCTTCTTCTTATTAATGATTTCTGAATTGATGCCAATTCTCACGGGCTATTTATTCTCCTGAAGTTGGGCTCCTGAAGACATGCTCCAACTGTGCAAAGGCCAAGCCATTTAATTTGTGCTCAGGGAAGCAGGCTGGAGCAAGGCATTGGGCTCCTGTTTAAATTCATCTTGTGTCTCTCGGACCAACAGCAACATCACAGCCACGCGTGGAGTTTGAGATGACCCAGTGACCACACTAAAGCATCTTAAAGATTAATGTTATAGCATAGGTCATTTACTCTAGTATATCAGAATGTTATGTTTCAATACGGAGCCAATACAAAAATGTCCTTCATGCACCTGATGAAAGGAGAATAGCTCACATCTCTGTAGGAGTCTGACAATCAGCTGGTGTGCATCCACACTTACCTCAGGGCTCACCTCAGCTTGGCCACATTTTGATGGTTTCATTGTCACATGTGGCTACTGGCCACATCACTGAAGAGAGCAGCTCTGCATGGCCACAGAAAGACCTCCTAGCCTGACCCAAAGCTCCATTTTCCCTTTCTCTGAGGGAGAGAAAAGGCGCATCTACTGACAGTTTGCAGCTCTGCTGATGAGAGTCTAAGAATGCTTGAAAGTGAGACCACAGCAGCATGGATGGCCTGGGCCTCAGGCTGAGCCCTGGGAGTCAAGGTCCTGCTCCCACCCCACAGTACCCAGGTGAGTGGACGTCAGTGTTCTCCTTTACACATGGACCCCTGGTCTAGATAACCCACCAGCTCCTGCAGCCTTGGCATCATACCTATGGGTCTGGCTTGTCCTTCAGCATAAGCAAGACTCCTTGCCTCCCGGCGGTGACATCCAGGGTGGGGCCCTGAACATAGGCTTCCCGCCTCCTTAGAGTCGAGGCTGTCCTCCAATGGTCCTGGCCGGAGCTCCCCCAGTGAGCTTCATCCTCTTCTCTTTCCCTGAGCCTCGTCCCCTCTCGGCCAGGAGCTCCAGCATCTCTGGGCCTTTTCTTCCCTTCCTGGATCTCTGCAGAGAATCAGTACCCCTGCCCTCGGCCTCCCTCAGCCCCAGCTCCCAAACTCTCTTCCCTGCCTCCCTGATTGGCGGGTTCTGGCACTCCCTGAGCTGGCCTTTGTGTCCCTGCTGGAGGGCACAGGGCGGTAACCCCTCCCACCCTCATCTCTTCCCGTTCCCCAGGAGAAGAGGCTGTTGGCCTCTGGGTCGAGTGAAGAGGCACTAGCCTCCATCCCTGCCTTTGGTCCCCAGGGTCTGCCTGCAGACTCTGCTATGAACTCTGCCCTTCTCCACTTCCTGTGCTCCGGGGACACTGTGTCCCAGCCTCGTGAAGGCTGCAGGGAGGCTCTCACCTCTGGTATCAAAGGAGGGGCCTGGTACCACCTGCTGTCCCTTGTGGTGGCCAAAAGCCACAGGTGGCTCCTGAGCACTGGAGTGTGGCTGGCAGACCTGAGGAGCTCCACTGTCACGCAACTCACATAGGAAAACTAAAAGAGTTGATGTCATCATGGCAAACACTGAAGAACGCAGAGTTTAGGTCTGTGAACGCCTTTTCTCCTGTAAATCACATGCCATCGGAATAAAGAACAAGTATTTCTGATAAAGCCCCAGCAGCTAAGATGGGATGTTCTGCTTCTGTAGGAGATGTGCGGAATTTCAGAGACTTCTCTTAAAAAGGCACATCTCCGCCTGCTGCGCTACTGCCATTGCTGCTGCCTCTGATTCCGCTGCCGCCAGCCCAAGGTCGCCTGGAGGTCTTCTGCCACAGAAGACACCACTGCCCCAGAGGCAACTGAAGCCGATACTGCTGCTGACCCCCGGAGATCGCCTGGTGACGCTGCCCCCACACCTTCAGTTGCATGTGCTGCAGACGCTGCTTCTGCTGACCCACTACCTGCTGCCAACAACCACCACCACTACCACTGCTACCACCACCTAGAGGACTGCTCAGGGGAGACTCCAGGTTTGGTTGCACGTGGCTACACCCATTTTGGAACACCAGCCAGGGCCTGGGGCCTGGGTGCCAGCAGATTTACCACCCCAAGAGCCTCTGTCTGGGGACTCCAGCTGGGGCCACCAGGTCCAGTGTGGGGGTGCCTGCAGGTTTGGAGGAGCCTGGGGTCTTCCTGGTGAGAGTGCTGGTGGCCCTTGTCTTGCTGCTGCATCTCGGGGTTGCCCTTTGCATGCGTGTGTCCCTGGTGGTCTCTCTGCAAGTAGGAGCAGCACTGAGGTCTTGGGACTGCAGCATGACAGAGCCTGAGGTACCTGAAGCCCAGATCAGTGGGACAGAAACTGGGTTTGTGAGGGCTGATCTGGGTTTGGTGATCTCGAGAGAGGTCAGAGACAGAAATGAGAGACTGTTGAACACTGAGGGAGATAGTTCGATTTTCCAGCAAGATATATTTATTTTTTAATTTGCTAATCTCAATCTCTCTACCATATTTGGAACAGGATGTTTTTATGCATTAGTGTGTGGAGGACAATGATATATGAATGGTGTTTTGCATTTTTGCTGTATTCTTATGTCTTTAATTTTTTCTATTTGTTCGTATTCTTTCTCTTGTTTATTTTCTTGGATTTTCTTTCCAACTTTCTCCAACCAACAGCCAATCTCAAAATTCCTATGAATTTTTACTTCTAACGCCTCTCTTCCTCCCTCACAAATATTGCAAACTATACTACCTTTGTTCTCTCATTCACCATTGTAAGTTGTAAACTGTTTTAACAGATTTTCTGTTTGTACAATCGATAGTTACTGAACTAACCATTTTGGTTTAATGTGAGAAAGCAGCAGACACCTTATTGTTATCAGGGTTAAGGCTATCTATTGTGTACACTGGGTCTCACCAGTAACGATGAGGTGCTGGAAACCTTCAGGGACACTATAGGGTAGAATCTACCCTGCCTTAGATCCATACTTCTAGACGGGAAAACACACTAACAACATGAAGAAACAGGGGAATAAAGTGCCCCACACAAACCAAGATGCGTCAACAACAGAAGCCACTGATAACACAGTAGAAGAAATGTTCAAGAAGGAGTTCAGATTGTACATAGTTAAACTGATATGTGAAGTAAAGGATAGTTTAAGGAGTTAAATCAAAGAAAAATACAGGAAGTGAAATATCACTTCAATAAAGAGTTAGAGATCATGAAAAAAAAACAAGCAGAAATTCTCAATGAGAAGGAATCCGCAAACCAAATTATAAATTCAATAGAAAGCATCACCAACAGACTAGGCCATTTGGAAGGCAAAACCTCAGACAATGAAGGCAAAATATATAATCTTGAAAGTAGAGTTGACCATGCAGAGAAGATGGTAAGAAACCATGAACAGACCATCCAAGAATTATGGGATAACATGAAAAGACCAAATTTAAGAGTTATCAAAATAGATGAAGGAGCAGAGGTACAAACCAAATTAATGCACAATTTTTTTCAAAGATATAATTGCAGAAAATTTCCCAAACCTAAAGAATGGAATGAAAAATCAAATACAAGAGGTTTACAGGACCCCAAATGTACAAAATCACAGCAGACCCACACCAAGACACATTATAATGAGAATGACTAACATAGAGAATAAACATAAAATCTTAAAGGCTGCAAGAGAAAAAAATCAAATTACTTATAGGGGGAAACCAATTGGATCTCAACTGATTTCTCAACCCAGACCCTCAAAACTGGGAGGCCCTGGAATTATATATTTCAGACTCCGAAAGAAAATGGATGTCAACCAAGAATTTCATGTCCAGCAAAATTAAGTTTCAGATTGAAGATGAAATTAAAACCTTCCATGGTAAACAAATTAAAAGAATTAAAGTTAAAATAATTTAAAAAATTAAAAGAATTCACAACTAGAAAGCCTATACTACAGAGCAGTCTCAACAATATATTCCATGAGGATGAAGTGAAAAAATATGTGAAGACCAGCAAAGGGAGGATCTACACTAAAGGGACATTCAACCAAATGAGAAACTAAGACAAATCAAAACCAGAAGTAAATAAAAATGACAGGGAATACACGTCATATCTCAATAATAACTTTGAATGGTGATGGCCTAAACTCATCAATCAAAAGACACAGATTGGCAGGTTGGATTAAAAAGCAAGACCCATTAATATGCTGTCTTCAAGAGACTCACCTCATGGGCAAAAATATCACAGGCTGAAGGCGAAAGGATGGGAAAAACCTCACTGCTCATATGGATTGTGCAAATAAGCAGGGGTTTCCATCCTCATGTCAGATAAAGTAGACTGCAAGACAAAGTTGATCAGAAGAGACAAATAAGGACATTTTATTCTTCTCAAGGGAAGTATATATAAGAAGGACATAACAATTATAAATATGTATGCCCCAAACAATGGAGCATCTATGTACATCAAATAAACCCTTCTCAATTTCAAGAGTCAAGTAGACCACAATACAATAATACTGGGTGACTTTAACACACCTCTCTCACTACTGGACAGATCTTCCAAACAACAAATAAATGAGGAAACTATAGAACTCAAATAATACAATCAAATAATTTAGACTTAACAGACATATATAGAATATTTCATCCATCAAGAAGCAAATATTTTTTCTGCTCAGCAGAACATGGCTCCTTCTCTGAAATAGACCATATCTTATGCCACAAAGCAACCTTTAGTAAATACAAAAAAATATATAATATAACCTGCATTCTATCAGACCACAATGGAATGAAATTGGAAATCAAGGATAAAATATAAAATACAAGCTATTGTAACAAATGTAGACTAAATAATACACAAATGTATGATGAATGGATAGTAGAAGAAATCAAGGATGAAATATAAAAATTCTTAGAGGTGAATGAGAACACTGATACAACATATCAGAATCTCTGGGACACAGTGAAGGCAGCACTAACAGGAAAGTTTATTGCACTCAGTGCCTTCATTAAAGTCAACAAATAAATGACCTAATACTACATCTCAAAGCTCTAGAAAAAGAAGAACAAATCAACACTAAAAGCAGTAGAAGACAAGAAATAATTAAAATCAGAGCTGAAATCAATGAAATCAAAACAAAAGAAACAATTGAAAAATTTACAAAACAAAAAGTTGGTTCTTTGAAAAAATAAATAAAATAAATAACCCCCGGGCCATTCTAATGAAGACACAAAGAAAGAAAACTCAAATTACTAAAATATAAGATGAAGAAGGAAATATCACAATGGACATGTCTGAAATACAGAAGATAATTAGAAACTATTTTGAAAATTTATATTCTAATAAAATAGAAAATATCAAAGACGTGAAAAAATTTCTAGAGACACATGACCTACTCAAACTAAGTGAGGAGGTCATACATGATTTAAACAGATCAATTTCAAATAATGAAATAGAAAACACTATCAAAAGCCTACCAAGAAAAGCCCAGGATCAGATGGATTCTCAGCCAAGTTCTACAAGACTTTCAAAGGGGAATTAACACCAATACTCCCCAAAGTATTCCATGAAATAGAAAAGGGAGGAGCACTTCCAAACCCATCCTATGAGGCTAATATCACCCTGATACCAAGACCAGACAAAGAAAAGAAAACTTCACACCAATATCCCTGATGAACATAGATGCAAATTTTCTCAATAAAATTCTGGCAAATTGCATACAAAAATATATTTCAAAAATAGTGCACCACAATCAAGTGGGGTTCATCCCAGAGATTCAGGGTTGGTTCAATATATGGAAATCAATAAATGTAATTCATCATATTAATAGACTCAAAAACAAGAATCATCTGATCATCTCAACAGATGCAGAAAAAGCATTTGACAACATACAGCATACCTTCATGTTCAAAACACTAGAAAAACTAGGGATAGTAGGAACATACCTCAAAATTGTAAAAGCTATATATACTAAACTCAAGGCCAGCATCATTCTAAATGGAGAAAAATGGAAAGCATTCCTGATAAAAACTGGAACAAGACAAGGATGTTCTCTTTCACCACTTCTATTCAACATCATCCTTGAAACTCTAGCCAGAGCAATTAGACAAAGGAAATAAATTAAAGGGACACAAATAGGTAAAGAAGAACTCAAACTATCACTATTTGCTGATTACATGATTCTACATGAAGAAGATCCGAAAGAATTCCACTAGAAAACTTCTAGAACTAATAAATGAATTCAGCAAAGTAACAGGATATAAAATCAACACCCATAAATCAAACACACTCCTATACATCAGCAATCCACCGAAAGAGATATTAGGAAAACTACCTCATTCACAATAGCCTCAAAACAAAAACACCTGGGATTCAGTCTAACAAAAGAGGTGGAAGACCTCTACAATGAAAAACTATAGAATACTAAAGACAGAAATTGAAGAAAACCTCAGAAGATGGAGAGATCTCCCATGCTCCTGGATAGGCAGAATTAACATTGTCAAAATGGTCATACTACCAAAAGTATTATACAGATTTAATGGAATTCCTATTGAAATCCCAATGACATTCTTCATAGAAATAGAAAAAGTAATAATGAAATTTATTTGGAGACCCAGAATAGCTAAAGCAATCCTTAGCAAGAAAAGGGAAGCAGGATGCATCACTATACCAAACCTTAAACTATACTACAGAGCTATAGTAACAAAACCAGTATGGTATTGGCACCAAAATAGACTGGTAGACCAATGGTACAGAATAGAGGACACAGAGACAAACCCACATAAATACAGTTATCGCATACTAGACAAGGGTTCCAAAAACATTCACTGGAGAAAAGATGGCCTATTCAACAAACGCTGCTGGCAAAACTGGAAATCCATATGTAGCAAAATGAAATTAAATCTCTATCTCTCACCCTGCGCAGAAACCAACCCAAAGTGGATCAACGACTTGGGGGGCACTAGAACAGAAACCCTGAGCCTAATAGAAGAAAAAATAGGCCCAAATCTTCACCATGTCAGCCTAGGGTCTGCCTTCCTTAACAAGACTCCTAAAGTGCAAGCAGTGAAACCAGAATCAATTAATGGGATGGATTCAATTAAAAAGCATTTTCTCAGAAAAGTAAAAAAGCAATAATGTGAAGAGAGAGCTTACAGATTGGGAAAAAAAATCTTTACCACATACACCTCCAATAAAACACGAATCTCTAGGCTATATAAAGAACTCAAAAAACTTAACACCAAAAATAATCCAATCAATAAATGGGCTAAGGAACTGAACAGACACTTCACAAAAGAAGAAATACAATTGATCAACAATTCTATGAAAAAATGTTCAACATCTCTAGCAATTAGAGAAATGCAAATCAAAACTACTCTAAGATTTCGTCTCACTCCAGTCAGAATGGCAATCATCAAGAGTACAAGCAACAATAAATGTTGGCAGCTCAATTAACAATAGCTAGACTATGGAACCAACCTAGATGCCCCTCATAGATGAATGGACAAAGAAAATGTGGTATATGTACTCCATAGAATATTACTCAGCTTTAAAGACGAGTGAAATTATGACATTTGCCAGTAAATGGTTGAAGTTGGAGAATATCATTCTAAGCAAAATAAGCCAATCCCAAAAAACCAAAGGCTGAATGTTTTCTCTAACATGCAGATGCTGATTCACAATAAGGACGGGGAGGGGGCACTGGGGAGGAATAGTGTTACCTTAGATCAGGTAGAGGGAAGTGAGGGAGGGCAGGGGAGGGGATGTGGGATAGGAAGACAGTAGAACGAAACAGACATCATCACTGTATGTACATATGTGGCTGCATGACCAGTGTGATTCTGCAACATGTACTCAGAGAAATGAGAAATCATACTCCATCTATGTATGATACATCAAAGTGCATAAGTGCATTCTACCGTCATGTATAACTAACGAAAACAAATTTTAAATTTAAATTTAAAAAGAACCTGTGAAATAAGAATAAGAAAACACCACTCCTGGGTATTTATGCTAAGGAATTCAAGTATATAGAAGTAAAAAAAAAGGACATCTCGATAGTCACACTCACGTTGAAATGCTGGCGCTTGTTGGGTAGGGTCAGATAAGTGCCGAGGTAAGTGCTGATGGCACTGTTCCCCGTGGTGCTCTGGGGACTTGGAGCTGGGCACAGTGCATGCCACCGTCCCCTGGATGGCGCTGCTCTGGAGGAGCTTCTCTGCTGGGCTGAGTCTTTCCGGTTTGCGTGTGCGACATGCCAAGCGCTGAGAACACGCGATGTCGCACAACTCTCCCATCAACTCTCCACAAGTAGACATTATCATCCTTCTGCAAACCAGAAAGAGGTTAGAAAATCTGCGCGAGTTTTCCAAAGCCTTGGTCCCACTCAGTGAGCGATGGGGCTGGGTCTGAATCCCGGCTCCTCACCTCCCTGTGCAGCCTCGACTCCGTGCTCACACCATGGCCTCCTGAGGAGCCCGGCAGATCCCAGACCTGACAGCTGAGGCAGTAAGAGTCTCTCATTTTCTACCCTATAAAGTGCTTTACACTTATGATCTCACTTTATCTACCTCCATTTTACGGTTGACGAAGTTAATAGATGACAGAATTAGGACCAGAATCCAGAATTCCTTCCTTTCACTTATGCCAAGAACTAGTGATGAGCTGGTGTTTGAGAAGGAACGCAGGCAGAAGTCACCGGAAGGCCCTGTGGACGCCCAGGGGAAAGCAGGGCTCGTCCCTCCTGCTGGCATGGTGGACCCTGGAGGCTGGGGGTCAGGGCTCAGGCTCTCATTCCTGACAAACAAGCCACGAGGCACAGGTGAAGCTGTGGCTCGTGCACTGTGGAGCCCGAGACGTGCCACCATCTGCATCTGGAGCTGAGCCCAGGAAAGCAGTGGTGGATCCCAAGGCCCGACCCTGGGAGCTGGTGGCCTAAGTTCCAGTGCAGGCTGAGGAGGAGGGTGGACATTCCAGCTCACACAGCCAGACTTCCCATCCTCACACTTCCTGACTCCCTGCAGACCCTTCAGGGACTGAATGATGGGCAGCCACCTTAGAGAAGCCCAGCTGCTTTATGCAACCCAGCAACTCAAACACAGAAGCACCCTCACCGGAGACCACAGGACTCTCCCCATGGAAAGGGCTGTTGGTACCTCGTGGCCCACGGCATCGAATCCGCACTGCATGCTCCCCCTTCCTCCATGGTGGCCATCCACGTGGGATGGGCATTGTCCACCGCTGCTTTGATTCTGCCGTCCTTAGGGTGACCACTCCCACCTGGCCTTGATGTTCAGCTGCCTCTGTCCCCTGCCTCACTGTGACCTCCTCGCTCCTACTGCCTTTGATCCCTCCACTCAGTGGCTGTAGTGTCCTCTGTGGAGTCCGGCCTATGGGTCCCCTGGTGAATCTATGTTACACTGTATCAGGGACAGACCCACGTCTGGCCCTCCCACCGGGTGAGTAAGTCTCAAAAGCAAAGTCAGCCTTGCTCCGGTCTCCCTGAGTGTTATCTCCCTTTCTCTTGGTTAAACAAAGACAAGTTGAGAATTTCCACTTTTCTCACTCTGGGCACCTTTTGGTTCATGTTTCAGTCAATTAACCAAAACAAACTGCTGTAGCCCTTCAGAGCTCCCCAATCTGCCATTTCAAATGCAGAATCTCTATTTAATGGGTCTAGAGCCTGATCCAACACAGGCTCCTCCCATCCTCATCCAAACCTCTGAAATCCGCCACACAAGCTGCGTGGACGTCTGTCTCTACAGCGTAGGAAAAGCAGGAGTCTCTCCTGGACACTTGGGCCGTACTTCACTGCACACCTTTACGGTCTTCTGGGACTCAGTCTGCCTCCAGTTCTAGAAGCAAAGCAGGATTGTTGGGGCAAGTCTGAAAGAGACCTATGGTCTTGCTGGGCCTCTGCCTCAGGAGAGGATATGCAGAGTCAGTCCCTCAGACAGAGGTGGAAAGCTGAGGCCACGGGGGCCAGGGTGGGAGACCCCTCCCACCAGCAGTGGCTTGACGTTCCCTGCTGCCCAAGGTCTGTCTCCCTGAACGTCTCCAGCCCAAGCTACAGGATCCTATCTTCCCACTCAATGCACTCGCTTCCACAGTGGACAGCCGGAAGGCCAGGACTTCACCTGGGCCCTGCAGTTAGCCAGTCCCAAGATGAGACTCTGCATGCTGTCCTCAGTCCCTGCAGCCCTCCCGGAGACAGGGCCTCTTTCAGGGCAGACAGAGGTTCCCTGGCCACTGTGGGGTGGTTGAGCTGGGAGTTCGACCCCTGAGCTCACCTTCTCCTTTAACCAGCAGTGACTTCCCCGAGTGAGCGCCAAGGTCACTACTCTGATTAGGTGGATCAGGTCAGAGGGTGACGCTGCTGACGTGTGGGAGACCTCGCCCTCGGGCCTGCTCCTCACCAGCGACTGAGCAGGCCTTTTCTGCAGCTGTTTTCCTATCTGCAGAGCCAGACCCCGCCATGGTCTATCAGTGCCTCCTCATTACTGGAAACGTTGGGATTTGCATTTTAAAACCTAATGAGATTAAAAAGCCAATTTCAGAAGCCTCAAAATGAATTCAGAAAATTCATCCTTAAAATCTTCTTCCTCCAAAGCCACCCACAGAACTGAAGTCTGTATGTTTAGCTGGTTATTGGGCATGCCGTGGCCCAGATAAGGTGAACGTAAAATTGACCATCACGACCTGTTCTGTTTCTCTTCTGAAGCTTTAAGGGTCATGTTGGCAGACAGTTTAAATAGACTATGGGCTATTTGAAAAAAAAAGAAACCTAATAATGCCATTTACAGTAGCATCAGAACAACAAAGCCCTTGGTAGTAAATGCAACACAGCAGGCAGGAGGTCTGCACATGAGGGCTGTGAAACTTTGGTGAAAAACGTCAGGAAAGACACAGATGAGTAGAGAGTCATCTCACAATCGCAGCTCAAAAGAACTAGCGTTGTTAGAATATCCATATCACCCAAAGTGACCTGTAGATTCAAGGCAAAAGCTGTCAAATAGGCAAAGCAAAATCCTGAGAAAAGAGAACAAAGAAGGTCATGAAAACATCTCACAACTTGATCTTAAATCATGTTTCAAAGCTACGGAAACCCAAAGAGCATGGCACTGTGCAGAGCTGTAGGGTCAGGCAGCTGGCGCTGTAAGGAAAGCAGACACACCAGTGATCAAAACAGCAAAACAGATGAGAGACTCTGGGAGCAGCACCAGGTAGACAGATGCCTGGTGTCTAGAGGAGGTGTCCATCATGCACAAGAAAGGGGAGAGGCAGGCCTTCCATGGGTGGAGCTGGGAAACCTAGATAACTGAACACACCAGAATGAAAGTGGACCTGTCTCCAACCACTGGGAAGTCTGCTCTAAGTGTCTCCAACCACTGGGAAGTCTGCTCTAAGTGTCTCCAACCACTGGGAAGTCTGCTCTAAGTGTCTCCAACCACTGGGAAGTCTGCTCTAAACGGACTAAGACTCCTGCAACCTGAGACCACGAAACCCCTGGGAGGACACAGGGAAAACCCTTGGCATTGGTCTTGTGATGACGCTCTAAATGGCATCAAAGGCCCAAATACACACCTGACATGGAAGGGACAGAGAGCTGGGTCCTATGGAGGGGACAGAGAGCTGGGTCCTATGGGAGGGACAGAGAGCTGGGACCTATGGGAGGGACAGAGAGCTGGGACCTATGGAAGGGACAGAGAGCTGGGACCTAGGAAGGGACAGAGAGGTGGAACCTATGGGAGGGACAGAGAGCTGGGTCCTATGGAGGGGACAGAGAGCTGGAACCTATGGGAGGAGACAGAGAGGTGGGACCTATGGGAGGGACAGAGAGGTGGGACCTATGGGAGGGACAGAGAGCTGGGACCTATGGGAGGGACAGAGAGCTGGGACCTATGGGAGGGACAGAGAGCTGGGACCTATGGAGGGACAGAGAGGTGGGACCTATGGGAGGGACAGAGAGCTGGGACCTATGGGAGGGACAGAGAGGTGGGACCTATGGGAGGGACAGAGAGGTGGGACCTATGGGAGGGACAGAGAGCTGGGACCTATGGGAGGGACAGAGAGCTGGGACCTATGGGAGGGACAGAGAGCTTGGACCTATGGGAGGGACAGAGAGCTGGGACCTATGGGAGGGACAGAGAGGTGGAACCTATGGGAGGGACAGAGAGCTGGGTCCTATGGAGGGGACAGAGAGCTGGAACCTATGGGAGGGGACAGAGAGGTGGGACCTATGGGAGGGACAGAGAGCTGGGTCCTATGGGAGGGACAGAGAGGTGGGACCTATGGGAGGGACAGAGAGGTGGGACCTATGGGAGGGACAGAGAGCTGGGACCTATGGGAGGGACAGAGAGCTGGGACCTATGGGAGGGACAGAGAGCTGGGACCTATGGAGGGACAGAGAGGTGGGTCCTATGGGAGGGACAGAGAGCTGGGACCTATGGGAGGGACAGAGAGGTGGAACCTATGGGAGGGACAGAGAGCTGGGTCCTATGGAGGGGACAGAGAGCTGGAACCTATGGGAGGGGACAGAGAGGTGGGACCTATGGGAGGGACAGAGAGCTGGGTCCTATGGGAGGGACAGAGAGGTGGGACCTATGGGAGGGACAGAGAGGTGGGACCTATGGGAGGGACAGAGAGCTGGGACCTATGGGAGGGACAGAGAGCTGGGACCTATGGGAGGGACAGAGAGCTGGGACCTATGGAGGGACAGAGAGCTGGGACCTATGGGAGGGACAGAGAGCTGGAACCTATGGGAGGGACAGAGAGCTGGGACCTATGGGAGGGACAGAGAGGTGGGACCTATGGGAGGGACAGAGAGCTGGGACCTATGGGAGGGACAGAGAGCTGGGACCTATGGGAGGGACAGAGAGCTGGGACCTATGGGAGGGACAGAGAGGTGGAACCTATGGGAGGGACAGAGAGCTGGGACCTATGGGAGGGACAGAGAGCTGGGTCCTATGGGAGGGACAGAGAGGTGGAACCTATGGGAGGGACAGAGAGCTGAGACCTATGGGAGGGACAGAGAGCTGGGACCTATGGGAGGGACAGAGAGCTGGGTCCTATGGGAGGGACAGAGAGCTGGGACCTATGGAGGGGACAGAGAGCTGGGACCTATGGAGGGGACAGAGAGGTGGGACCTATGGGAGGGACAGAGAGGTGGAACCTATGGGAGGGACAGAGAGCTGGGACCTATGGGAGGGACAGAGAGCTGGGACCTATGGAAGGGACAGAGAGCTGGGACCTAGGAAGGGACAGAGAGGTGGAACCTATGGGAGGGACAGAGAGGTGGAACCTATGGGAGGGACAGAGAGCTGGGACCTATGGGAGGGACAGAGAGGTGGAACCTATGGGAGGGACAGAGAGCTGGAACCTATGGGAGGGGACAGAGAGGTGGGACCTATGGGAGGGACAGAGAGGTGGGACCTATGGGAGGGACAGAGAGCTGGGACCTATGGAGGGACAGAGAGGTGGGACCTATGGGAGGGACAGAGAGCTGGGACCTATGGAAGGGACAGAGAGCTGGGACCTATAGAAGGGACAGAGTGTTGGAACCTATGGGAGGGACAGAGAGGTGGGACCTATAGAAGGGACAGAGTGTTGGAACCTATGGAATGGACAGAGAGCTGGGACCTATGGGAGGGACAGAGAGCTGGGACCTATGGGAGGGACAGAGAGCTGGAACCTATGGGAGGGACAGAGAGGTGGAACCTATGGGAGGGACAGAGAGCTGGGACCTATGGGAGGGACAGAGAGGTGGGACCTATGGGAGGGACAGAGAGCTGGGACCTATGGGAGGGACAGAGAGCTGGGACCTATGGGAGGGACAGAGAGCTGGGACCTATGGGAGGGACAGAGAGCTGGGACCTATGGGAGGGACAGAGAGCTGGGACCTATGGAAGGGACAGAGAGCTGGGACCTATAGAAGGGACAGAGTGTTGGAACCTATGGGAGGGACAGAGAGCTGGGACCTATAGAAGGGACAGAGTGTTGGAACCTATAGAAGGGACAGAGTGTTGGAACCTATGGAAGGGACAGAGAGCTGGGACCTATGGAAGGGACAGGGAGCTGGGACCTATGGAAGGGACAGAGAGCTGGGACCTATGGAAGGGACAGAGAGCTGGGACCTATGGTAGGGACAGAGAGCTGGGACCTATGGGAGGGACAGAGAGCTGAGACCTAGGAAGGGACCGAGATCTGGGACCTATGGGAGGGACAGAGAGCTGGGACCTATGGAGGGGACAGAGAGGTGGTACCTATGGAGGGGACAGAGAGCTGGGACCTATGGAGGGGACAGAGAGCTGGGACCTATGGAAGGGACAGAGAGCTGGGACCTATGGGAGGGACAGAGAGCTGGGACCTATGGAGGGGACAGAGAGGTGGTACCTATGGAGGGGACAGAGAGCTGGGACCTATGGAGGGGACAGAGAGCTGGGACCTATGGAAGGGACAGAGAGCTGGGACCTATGGGAGGGACAGAGAGCTGGGACCTAGGAAGGGACCGAGATCTGGGACCTATTGGAGGGACAGAGAGCTGGGACCCACGTGGTAGCAGTGCCTACTGGACACCCTGGGGTCCGTTTCTGCATGGAGTGTGTGGTCCCATTGACAGCAGAAGAGGCCTGTGGGGAGAGGTCAAGCCTCCTCTTCTACTCTCTAAACTTCACTGCTTCTCTGTGCAAGAGTCCTGGCCTCTAGGGCAGCCTCCCACCCTCCATCCTGTGGCTGAGTGTGGTCACCTCCCTCAGGGACAGGCTGCAGAGCACTGGATGCATGTTCCTCATCTCCAGTTTCCTCCTCATTACATCCTCCAGCCTCCCGAAAGGAGGCCTGACCTCATGCCCAGAAGCTTGGCCATCCCTTGGCCCTGAGCCAGGGTTCCAGGGGCCACATCAGCAGCAGACACCTGGGCTGGGAGGCCCAGGGCCAGCACTGGTCCCCAGTTTGTCATACTGGTTCTGAAGTGGGAACTCGTAGGAGATCTGAGAGTGGGACACTTCCCACAAGCTGTAGGCTTCTAATGTCTTTAGCAAAACCCAAACTCTCAGCAGTGACAGGCCAAGTTGCACCTGGGGACCACCTGGTCAAGCCACAGGGAATCCCCTTCAGGTGTCCCTGTCTACAAGCAGAGGACCATCCCAGCACTTCCTCTGGTGGGGGGACTCCTGGGCCCTGAGGGATCCAGGCAGGAGACCCCTGGGTCCCAGCCGACCGAGCGTCTCGGGGTGGTAGGCACACCTGAGGCAGAGAGCAGCCCTTTCCCTGAGTGACCTCTCACTGCTGCAGGCAGCACCCTGGCCCTACCTTCTCAAGGCCAGCAGTGCCTCCCTAAAGTCATTGTGACCATGAGACGCCCCTTCCTTCCTCGCCTTTCACTCCCACAGCCCTGGGAGGAGAAAGAGCTGCCCTGAGAATCACTGCTCAGAGACAGGATGCCACCATCCATGGTCCAGTGCATGGGTCAGCTTGGCAGGCTTTGCTCAGGAGGCTCCTGGGAGCCCTAACTCCAGGCCTGAGTCTACACCCCCGACTCAGGGAACTTACACTTGGATCCCTGTCAATCAACCTATTGACAGTGGCAGGCTACCTGTGTAGAGCCTCTCGTCGAACTGCCTGTGCTCGCTGCTCAACGCAGCCCCTGAGAGTCAGATGCCACCATGGTTGCCCTCTGGGACTCCATCAGAGTCCAGCCTCATGCACAGTCCCAGCCTCCTACCCTGGCTGAAGCGCTTTCCTAGCACTTGAAAGACCCCTGCGTTTAATGCCTGGGAGGGGCTGGGCGAGTGTGCAGTGGGGTCGGCAGATGGTTTCCCATTCACCCTCACCTGAACTACCAAGCGAAATCAGCTAGGTGATTTGCAAACCCCTAACGTCCAGCTCTTCCTGAGTTTGTGCCCAGGGCAGACTGCGTCCCGTGGGGAAGCACGCTGGACACTCCAGGTCCTACCAGGTCTCCCTCCAATCCTAACAGCTGTGCTGAGGCCAGAAAGCCCAAGGGCGAAATCCATTCCTGAGCCAAGGGCAAGCGCCTGCTGCTCAGCGTGTTGGGGTGAGAGCAGACCAGTGCTGGCCCGGGCAGCCACTCCTAAAGTAGCAGAACCTCCGTCCACAGAGGAGCTGTTGGACCTGGCGGTTCCTGTGGAGTCTGGAGATGGCACCTCAGAAGGGGACTTCCCTCTTCAGTACAGAGCCACGTAACTGTCCAGCCTGGGGGGACACAGTCTGGGTGGCAGGACTTGGGCAGCTGTTCCTGGCTTTGGGAAGTTCTGATGATGAATGCTCACCAAGCGCTCGTCACGTGCAGCTGGAAAGTCCAGGACCCACTGGAACAGATCCCTGTGCCGGCCAGTCGAGGAGACGGGTGTAGCGCTTCCGAGAACTGCTTGCTGTGTTGCCGTCTAACCCAAAGTGCCAAGCCCTTCACAGACAAAGAAGAAGATGAGATGTTGCACACCTAGGCAGGTGGAATCGGGCCCCAGAGGCCTGGACGCTCCAGGGCCCAGGACTGTGAGCCTGCTGCACAGCCCAGGCTGAGGCTGCTCAAGGCCGATTTCCAGTGGGGACGCTGTCCTGGACATCCATGTGGGCACAGGCCACTGCTGAGAGCTGGACGTTAGGAAGGCCTTGGAGTGAGAGCCACTCAGGGCACCACTGGCCTTGGCTTTGAAGTTGGAAAGGCCACAAGCAAGAGCATCCCACAGGCTGCAGACACTGGAAATGACAGGGAGCCCTTGCCTGGAGCCCACAGGAGGGTGACATCTGCTGAGGCCATGATTTTACAACAACCACGTCAGACTTCGGACCACAGAGCAATCGGACAATAAATGTGAGCCCTTTCAAGCACCAAGTGCATGGTGATTTGTCACAGCAGCAATAAGAGATTCCTTGCAAAGCCAGCCATGCCCACTTCAAGCCGTGGCCCCAGGCTGAGCACCCCGGTGCTGGCCAACAAACCCTGCTGTGCACGGGAGGTGTGGAGAGGTGGGTGACATGCTGGCTGGGCTGCCTGGGACTGAATGCTGGGTTGGCTCTGAGCAGGGTAACTGTTCTCCAGTGGTCAGCCTGAGAACCAGGAGACCTTCCTGCTCTGCACTGCCATTGCCTCCAATATTTTAGAACTGGTCTTCAGAGTTTTTCTTTTAAAAAGTATAATTTGATAGTATATTTCTTACTTTTGCCAAAATTGCATTTTGAATCAGAGAAATACTATTCTGCCTTATCCTCCTTTCACCTCAGGGCAAAAAAAAAAATTGTTGCATGTTTGAAAAGATTAGATGCATCCCTCAAGAGATGGATGCTTACACCTGAGACTGCCCCACAGGATCCTCCCCATAGGACTGGCAGGAGCAGTACAGCCAGCGCAGCCCATGGGGCAGGCTGTGGCCAGCTCCCCCAGGCAGGACCCAAGTGGGGCTGCTCCTTAGGACTGGGGGGCAGAGGCCTGCTGGTCAGCTTAGAGCTTCTGCAGTGACGTGGGGACGTCCCCTTCCTCAGTGCTCACAGGGAGGACACACGAACCTATTGTCTTCATTCTGCCATGAAGATAAGGATGGAAACCCCCCTTTCTCCCAGCCTCTGCTCTGGTGAGGAAAGAAGTGGGTCGGCATATTACTAAACAGACGGCTGCGATCACACATGGCCTGGGGGTGAATCACAAGTGGGGCCTGGGGTCTGGGAAGAGCTCAGGAATCTCACACCTGTAGCCAGGTTTGTACCAGATCATACCTCCCGAGGTTCTGTCGCTAATAAGCTAGGCAGTGGCCTTCTCCTCTCAGCACCCCACACGCTTGCCCAGGCTGCCAATGGAGGAGAAATGCACTCTGGGTTTGCTTCCCCACCTCCCTCTGTTTTTTTGTTCCCTTTTTCCTTTTAAGTTATGGCCACTGCAGAGGCTTGGTAAGTTTCTATCTCACTAAGACGTCTGAGGCGGATCCAAAGTAACTGGATAATCAATTAATTCCCCTGCAGCGTCCATTTACATAATGAAGATGCACGGTGCTGATATTTTATACAAGTCATTTTGGGTCGTCTAGACTGATAATATATCGTGTATTGATTGAGGGGAGCCTAATGGCTCTTCTGTTGTTGAAGCTGCAAAATTACAATTGAAATAAAATGACAGAAGTGAGTGGTTACTGGGAGCACATCTATAGATCTCTCCAACTCAGGGCTCTGCAGTCAGACCTGATTAAGGCTTCCTCTCATCTGAGCAAAATGGGCACAGGATGTGTGACCAGGCATGTTCTCCGAGATGGACCCAAATCAACATCACACAGTGTCCGGGCAATCACCCACTTGCAAGGACAGCCCTGGGAAACCCACGGCTGGGTGGCTGGGGCTGGGGTCACACCTTTGCTGAGGGTACAGCAGTCTGTCAGCTGGAGAATGGGAGTAATTTGACAGGAATCTGACACAGAGTCTCCCCTGTGCCCCCGTGTGCCTGGGCTCCCTGCACCAGCACTGGGAGACACAGAGTCTTCCCTGTGCTCCCGAGCAGACTCAGCCAAGTGGACCCATGGGAAGCTCAGTGCCCACTCAGGTGGACAGGTCAGCAGCTGAGGCCAGAGCTTTGGACTGTGTCACCTGGCACATGAATGGCGGTGTTGGGATGAATCTGGGCACCACAGCCCCTTCACCCGAGGGTAGCCACAGGGAACCGGGGTCGCTGGCCTTCCTGTGAGGCATGTGGCCTGTGGGCAGGACCCCACAGCCCAACAGCCTCCAGTTGGGTCAGGTGCAGCCCTCGGAGGGGGGCCTGCATCTGAATAGGGGCAGCATCTTCGGCGGAGAGAGCTCAGCCCTGCTTTGCTCCTCACTGCTGATGTTTCTTGATGCCATCCTGGGTGGTGGCATCTGTCCAGGAAAACCCAGCAGCCACACTGTGGCCAGTTTTAAGTCTCATGTTTAATGATGGTTGTCATTTATCAAGCTCTCCCTGTGTGCCAGATGCCACCCAAAACACCTACGTTTGCTACCTTAAATTTCATCTTTGTCATACCCATGAGATCGTCATGCTGCTGTGCCCACTTTGCAGGTGACGAAGCAGAGGCATGGTGGATCCCCAAGGCCAGCCAGGACTAAGGAGTGGGTGTGTGTCCACCCACCAGGAGGAAAGAGAGAAACATGGAGGTGAAGTCAGCATCAGCCTGTTAGTGAGGAGCCTCAGGTGGCCCCTCACCTGCCATCCTGCCTGCCAGCAGGAGGCTCAAGAATAGGGGGGCTGAGGTGTGAACCCCAGGCAGAGGGCGGGAGAAGCCCCTCGACCCAAGCAAGGACCAGGCAGAGGAGGAGGTGGACTTTCCCTTCCTCTGCCCCTGGTGCTGCTAGCCGCTGAGGGACTGATGATGCCCACCCCATCAACCTGCACTGCCCAGTCCACCCCCCAGCACTCACCTCCTCGGCAAAACCTCACAGACACCTCAGAAGTAACACTAAGCCAGTAGATGGCCACCCTGTGCCCAGCCAGGGTGGCCCTTGAAATCAACCCCCACAGGCCATTGCTCCAACTCAGGCTTGAGAAGATGTGAGCCGACCGAGGTCCAGGAGTGTGGGCTCAGAGCTTCCTCCTGGGGCAGGAGACTGAGGGGCCTTGTGCTGTCCTACCCGGGTCACCGTCACCATGCTGGCCCCTTTCTCCGTCATCTAATTCCATACATTGGCCATGACTTCACTCTGCCCTTGAGTCAGTTCATGGCTCTCTTCCCTGTGTGTCACTCATCTTCCAGCCAGTCCTCACAAGGTCTGTCTGGAGGCCGGGCACCTGCTCCCGCCCGCTGCCAGGCCCCCAGCCACCCACTCCCAATTTCTGTGGTGACCACACACATTCCTCGGGCCTTTTACCGACTTGCAAAACGGCAGTGTGGTTGGAACCAGGGCGTTGTTTTTGTTCTTCATGATGATGGCTTTAAACATCAAACAAAAATGAAAGCACAATCAAAGAGGCCCGACTTGTCTGAAACCCTACCATTACCCACTGGTGATGCCTTCCTCGGAGACTCCCTGTTCCTGCTCATGAGAGACCCGGTCACTCCTAAGTTATCGTGACCGTGTGACATCCATAGAGCATGTACCCAACTCTTCAGCTAGTTTTTTCCCTCTGCCTCACTCCCACACTAAGCAGCAAGTGCCCCCTGCCCAGCCTCCGCACGCACAACAGCCAACACACAGAATGAGGGGCACCCCCGAAGACCATGTGGCCCCATGAACCCGATGCCATGAGATTGACCTGCTCCCACCTGGAAGTCCCCCGGCCCAACCCGCACCTGGGAAGAGCCACACTACCCTTTGTCTGCGCCCGCCTCTGGTGCAGAGGCCACAGACCTGTCCCTGCTCCCAGGCCGTGCTGGGTCTGTGGCTTCAGCCACTGAAGCCCCTTGAACCATGGAAATCCTTGGTGCCTCGTGCTTCTGCTTCTGTGGGCATGGTGCAGCGGTGAGCTGGCTGGGTCCAGACAAGTGCACTTCTACTTTTAAGATGTACCTTAAAGCTTCCCAATGACCAGGGACAGCTCACATGTCCACCAGCAACATCCATGCATTCAGGCCTCGCAGTCCAGCCTGCGGGCTACACCTTCTAGAATCGAAGAGTGTTGTCTAATTTGCCCTCCAGACACCACACAGCTTGAGGTTCCTTCCTGTGCTCCCAGAAGCTCAGGCACCCCGTCTGTCTCCAAGTGTCCTCCAGGGTGCCCCCGAGGTCCCTGCATGCCCCAGAGCAGGGGGCACAGCTGCTGCACCCTAGCTTCTCAGAACTGCTTATTTACTGGGTTCCTTGCAGGATTTGATTTGCAAAACTTGTTTCAAACTGCCAGACTAGGTGCTTTCTCATGCCCTTTCCCAGACAATTGATGATGCTAAGATAATCTCGTTAATTCTGCTACTGCTTTAGGACCACCTCACATAGTTAAGACAGAATCTCCATCTACGCGCCCTTTGACCTGAAGACGCATGTTAACACAGGAGTTCTTCCATGTGGGTACAGACCAGGACCTCCCGGAGAACCTGTGGATGCACGGGTGCCTAGGTGGCTCAAGGGGATGGGCAGAGGCCTGAGGATGTGTTGCCAACCGACACTGGAGGACAGGCAGAGTAGACAGGCAGAATGGACAGTCCAGGGAGAGCAGGTGGAGATGTTCTTGTGCTTGGCACATAGAAGGTGCCCAGCTGAAGTTGGGAGATTAGTGGACTCTCCCACCTGACATCATGCTGTCCTTAAATCTGTGTGCTTTGGTGAAGCTACGTAAGTGTTGCACTGAAACCTTTATTGAAAAGTTCCAACTCCAGGATATTCCACTCTTTGGAGTCCAGATGACCTCTTCAGAAAGCGGGGAATCTTCAGTGTCTAAGAGTAGATGGAGATCAGAGAAAATGCCCTCAAGCTCCCTGCCCCCTGTCCATCAGGAATCGCCCCCAAGCACCTGTGCTGGGCCCCTAGCTACTCCACACCAGGGTGCCAGTCGGGGGATGGGTCATACAAAGAAATTTCAACCACTGGGTCCACAAGCAAAATTTGTTGCCATAAAACCAACCCAGAGAAAGCACGGAGCACAGCATCCCTTCTAGGGGAGGTGTCTCGGGTAAACGTCCCTCTGCCCAGACACCTGCTCAATCCCGCACACTTTCCACAATCCTGTCTGCATCCCAATCACCCCGATGGGCTCTGTCACAGGTGATGGTACAAAGGGAAGATTGCAGGTCTAATTAGCATAATATGGATAAGCAAATGAGGCCAATCAATTACCTCCCCACTCGCTCTCATCACGGAGCAGTCACTGACAGCTCAAGTGTGGCATTTTTAGAAGCCATCAGGAGATCAATAACAAGTGACAGCGACTCAGATGCAAATGGTCCTGCGCACTTCTGTCCAGGAGACATAGCCCACGGCCTGGCCCTGAGCTCAGCAGGCACAGCCTCTGTGCCACCTCATGCACCGCCGTCCTGACTCCTGCCCTGAGCACCGCAGGACGCTGGCTCAGGTGGCAGTGAGTGCCACCCCTGCAGGCTCTTCCTCCGCTTGCCCTAGAGTTTGCAGGAGGTCTGTCCTGTGAGGAGCTGATATGAGCTGGTAGACGATGCCCAGGCCACCGCTGATTCCTGCTCCTGGTGACTGGTAAGAGGACCTGGGGAAGTCATGCTGGACTTGGGGTCTCGGTCTGCACTGGGATGGGGGCGTGCAGGCTGTGCTCTTGTTTACCGTCAGCCTGGTGGGAATGGCAAGACGACAGACGTCAGGTCGCTCACTGATGGGGCTTGGGGTGACAGAGTTCCAGCTTTCAGGGTGGGGAAATGAGTTGTCTGCTCCTCTGGCATTTGTAGTCATTCTATTTTATTCCTGTGGTATTTATGGAAAAAATTCCAAGCTCACTGTGACTCCCATGAAGAGGCAGAGCAGGAATTCTAAAGTTCAAGTTCAATAAAGAAAGAATAGGGGAGGGTCAGCTGGACCGAGGCCCACCCCCCGTCTCGCTCTCACCTGAACCCTTTACAGGCCCAGGGCTGCAGCCAACAGGGACCCAGGGGCAGGTTTGCCCTGGCTCAGGAAAGGCTCTGACAGGTGACAGAGTCTCAGGTCCCTCTTGGTCACCCCCATGATCCTGTGCCTGGGCAGCTGCCCTTCCTCCCCACTCTTCACGAGGCGCTGTCTGAAATTCGTCAGCACTGGCACCCCAGCCTACCTTGGCTCACACACTCCACCAGTCCATCCCATCCCCCATAGGGCTCTCTGAGTTCCTGTGCCTGGAGGTGGCCCCCAGGCTCTTCGAGGCCTGATGGGACCCCTCAGCCACAGCAAGGTTTCCCTGTCCTTTACTCTCCTCCACTGAGGACGTCTCAGCACAAGCATCGAGTGCAGGAGCAGGTGGTCGCAGAAGAACCCCGCATCCTCTCATCACACCAACCACACTGCTGGCACAGAAGCCACGGCCAGCCAAGGACAGGGACACTCCACCAGGGCCTGAGGGCACGGAGCTGCACGTAGCAGCTGTAGACATGGGGAGAAGCATGCAGCAGGAGCCCTGTGTGCGCCTCTCAGAGAGAGGGAGGTAGCCGTCCACACAGGACAGCACCATCCAGCAGTGAACGGGAGTTTCTCACCAGGGACCTCACCCGGCCCTGACGAAGGCTGGCTGGAGGGAGGCGTCCTTCGAGACCACACATGGCAGTGGGCAGGTCGGATGTTGTGGCCACAGGAGGAGGAGACCTCCTCGCTAGACCGGCTTAGATGCCCCTGCCCATCCAAAAGCCATCAGAGGCCCTTGGTGGCAGCTAGCCAAGGGTGTAAGCAGCACCAAGTGACACTTGCTGCTCCCTAGGTGCAAGGTCTCCACAGAGAGCTCACTCCTGCCACGGCATCACCAAGACCAAACGCCACCGACGGCATGACGCACACGTGTTCGTGGACAGGGATCGACCTCCGCCTTCTATCATCTACACATTGTCTATCGTTTACCCTTCACCCACCCACCTGCTACCTGTCATTGACCTGTCTTCTGTCTGTCTTCTGTGTGCCTATCATCCATCACCTACCTGCCACCTACCCACATGCTGCCTGTCATTAACCTGTCTTCTATCTTCTGTCTACCTATCATCCATCACCTACCTGTCACCTACCTATCACCTACCTGTCACTTACCCACCTGCTACCTGTCATTGACCTGTCTTCTGTCTGTCTTCTGTGTACCTATCATCCATCACCTACCTGTCACCTACCTATCACCTACCTGCCACCTAACCACATGCTGCCTGTCATTAACCTGTCTTCTATCTTCTGTCTACCTATCATCCATCACCTACCTGTCACCTACCTATCACCTACCTGTCACTTACCCACCTGCTACCTGTCATTGACCTGTCTTCTGTCTGTCTTCTGTGTACCTATCATCCATCACCTACCTGTCACCTACCTATCACCTACCTGCCACCTACCCACATGCTGCCTGTCATTGACCTGTCTTCTGTCTGTCTTCTGTCTACCTATCATCCATCACCTACCTGTCACCTACCTATCACCTACCTGTCACTTACCCACCTGCTACCTGTCATTGACCTGTCTTCTGTCTGTCTTCTGTGTGCCTATCATCCATCACCTACCTGTCACCTACCTATCACCTACCTGTCACCTACCCACCTGCTACCTGTCATTGACCTGTCTTCTGTCTCTCTTCTGTGTGCCTATCATCCATCACCTACCTGTCACCTACCTATCACCTACCTGTCACCTACCCACCTGCTACCTGTCATTGACCTGTCTTCTGTCTCTCTTCTGTGTGCCTATCATCCATCACCTACCTGTCACCTACCTATCACCTACCTGTCACCTACCCACCTGCTACCTGTCATTGACCTGTCTTCTGTCTCTCTTCTGTGTGCCTATCATCCATCACCTACCTGTCACCTACCTGTCACCTACCCACCTGCTACCTGTCATTGACCTGTCTTATGTCTATCTTCTGTCTACCTATCATCCATTACCTACCTGTCACCTACCCACCTGCTGCCTGTCATTGACCTGTCTTCTATCTGTCTTCTGTGTACCTATCAACCATCACCTCCCTGTCACCTACCTATCACCTACCTACCTGCTGCCTGTCATTGAACTGCCATCTGTCTATCTTCTGTCTAGCTATCATCCATCACCTACCTGTCACCTACCTACCTGCTACCTGTCATTGGCCTGTCATCCATCTATCTTCTATCACCCATCACCTATCACCTACCTACCTGTTACTTGTCATTGACCTGCCATCCTTCTATCTTCTATCACCCATCACCTACCTACCTGTCACCTGTCATTGACCTGCCATCCTTCTATCTTCCATCACCCATCACCTACCTACCTGTCACCTGTCATTGACCTGCCATCCTTCTATCTTCTATTGTTGAGAGCCACAGCCGAAGGGGCCCCAGCAAACTTCCAGCTGCCAGCTGATTGGCTCCTCTGCTGTGATGCTCATTGGGCTGTTTCCCTGCCCTTTTAGACCACGGAGCTGCTCATTGGGGGACTCTTTTGGCTCCGCCCATGCAACCCAGCCAATCGGCCTCAAGAGTGGGAGGAGTGGGGGGTAAGAGGCTCGCTGGAAGCCGGTGGTGGCAGTTGGGCTCTGAGGGAATTCCTGAAGAGCTCCTGTGGTGCTGCGTGTGTTCTAAAAATAAAGTTCATTTCTGCTTGATAAGTGGCTCGTGAATAGTGCCCAGCCAGACTGTGGCATTCTATCACCCATCATCTATCACCCACCTACCTGTCACCTGTCATTGACCTGTCATCTATCTTCAGTCTACCTATTATCCATGACCTGCCACCTACCTGTCACCTACCTGTCACCTACCTACCTGCTACCTGTCATTGGCCTGTCATCCATCCGTCTATCTTCTATCACCCATCACCTATTACCTACCCACCTGCTGCCTGCCATTGACCTGTCTTCTGTCTATCTTCTGTGTGCCTATCATCCATCACCTACCTGTCACTTGCTTGTCACCTACCCACCTGCTGCCTGTCGTTGGCCTGCCATCTGTCTATCTTCTATCTTCTTTGTACCTATTGTCCATCACCTCCCTGTCACCCACCCATCATCTCTCTGGCCAGCTTCAGCACAAGCCCCCTGCCCTGGCCCTCTGGAAGGGTGATGCCCACTCCCTGTTTTCACCTGGGAGTGTGAATCACCATGTCCTCGAGTGGCGCTTGACTTCAGCCATCCAGAGCCTCAAGATTTCCTTAGTCTCAGACAGACGCGCAGTCCTGAGAGAAGGTTGAAGTGTCCATCTTGTGTGTGTGTTGACCTGCTCTGAGAGGTGCTGACTCGGGTGTTGGCAGTGACACCGTCTTCGACACTTGTTTTCCATGTGGGCGCCCCAGGCCTGTGGGTCACTTCCGTCCTGGGGAACGTGGAAGTCGGTGCTCCCCCACATCTCCAGGACTCCTTCAGCCATGCAGAATCACACCTGGAAGCCTGGGGTCACCTGTGGGTCCTTGGTGACAAAGCAGCGTCATCAACATGGCGGAGCTTCATGGGCAGTGAGAACTCCACAGCTGCTGTGTGTCCTGCTCTTACTCTTGAGCGTCATTCAGATCCACTATGCATCTTGACCAGAGAAAGCACCTCTTTTCTACTTATAACTGGAATAGAAGATAACCCTGAAGTATATGACACTTTCCTTCCAAAGCTGCCACGTGTTCTGCATCAGCAGACAGGTCAATACCACTCCTGCTGCCACTAGCTGAAGGCCTGTCTCCTGCTGCAGCGTGTCCAGCCGCCGTGGAGCGTGGACGTCACGTCCACATTCACAGGTGGGCATCCTGCACCACACACTGACAGGGGGAAGATGACTCTGACGCAGAATCCCCACCCGCACGCTGCAGCCACGAGGGACATCCACGCTCAAGCTGCACGACCACAGATCAGGGGAGCGCGGCACAGACCCACAGGGGCAGAAGATGGCGCGTGGCATTCGCAGGTGAAAGGATGGAGCTGGAGAATACGGCACCCAGGGAAGCCAGACCCAGGAGTGGAGGTCGGATGTTCCCTCTCCTCTGCAGAAGCAGAGAAGCAGGTGAGTGTGGGGAACCCCACGGACGTAGAAGGCAGGTCCGTGCAGTAGAGGAAAGAGATTGAGGCAGAGCAGGGAGGGACTGGAAAAGGAGGAACAGTGGATGAAATCGACCTGATGAAGCTCTGTGCACTCACGAATATACCACCATGAATCCCGCCTTTATGTTTATCTGTAAAGTCGTAAGTTTAAAAACCAAGATGAGAGAGATGAGAGATGAGAGAGGGGGAGCAGGGTGGGAGGAGGGGGAGCAGGGTGGGAGGAGGGGAGGTAGGGAGGAGGGGGAGCAGGGTGGAAGAACGGGGTGCAGATAAGGAGGAGGGGGAGCAGGGAGGGAGGAGGGGGAGCAGGGTGGGAGGAGGAGGAGCAGGTAAGGAGGAGAAGGAGCACGGTGGGAGGAGGGGGATCAGGGTGGGAGGAGGGGGATCAGGGTGGGAGGAGGGGGAGCAGATAAGGAGGAGGGGGAGCAGGGAGGGAGGAGGGGGATCAGGGTGGGAGGAGGGGGAGCAGGTAAGGAGGAGGGGGAGCAGGGAGGGAGGAGGGGGAGCAGGTAAGGAGCAGGGGGAGCAGGTAGGGAGGAGGGGGAGCAGGTAAGGAGCAGGGGGAGCAGGTAGGGAGGAGGGGGAGCAGGGAGGGAGGAGGAGGAGCAGGGAGGGAGGAGGGGGAGCAGGTAAGGAGCAGGGGGAGCACGGAGGGAGGAGGAGGAGCAGGGAGGGAGGAGGGGGAGCAGGGAGGGTGGAGGGGGAGCAGGGAGGGAGGAGGGGGAGAAGGTAAGGAGGAGGGGGAGCAGGGAGGGAGGAGGGGGAGCAGGTAAGGAGCAGGGGGAGCAGGGAGGGAGGAGGGGGAGCAGGGAGGGAGGAGGGGGAGCAGGGAGGGAGGAGGAGGAGCAGGGAGGGAGGAGGGGGAGCAGGGAGGGAGGAGGAGGAGCAGGGAGGGAGGAGGGGGAGGAGGGAGGGAGGAGGGGAGCAGGGCGGGAGGAGGGGAGGGAAGGGGCTGCTCTAGGGACTGAAGGGGAGCGATCTTCTCCAATGGGGAGCATTTTAAAGCCCCCAGTAAGTCCCTTCTCCAAGGTCTCAGTCGCCTGTGGGCCAGGTGCTTCCTGGGCCCTGGTGCCCTGAAGTGAGGGAGAAAGTCCTGTCCAGGACTGCTTGCTCTGTGCCGCAGGCACCCTCTCCTCTCGCCACCCAGGGGTGGTCTTTCTCTGCCCTGTTAGCCTCGCAGCCCACCTGCAAGGCTAGGTCAGACTGCCCGGAGGCCAGGGCTGTGCTCCTTTCCCTGCCTACAGCACAGAGGAGTGGCCACAGGGAAACAGAACCTGTGCCTTCTCACTGCGCTTCCCACCTGCCAGGCCATCAGCAAGCCCTTGAGAAACCACGGTCTAGGGCAGCTCGACTGTTCAAAGCAGCTGCCGATCCCTTGGAGGGGCAGCAGGGAAGGCCCTGTCAGGTGCTGTTGACGGGGTTGTGCACTGCCGCTCTCCTCTCCTGTGCCTGGAGCCCAGCAGGGGAAGAGCAGAAGGCCACAGGACGCACAGACTGCAGGAAGTGGGCGCCGCCTCTGCCTTTCGCACAGATGGCGAGGACGTCTTTGCTTAGTGTCCACCTCCAGCTTCCTGGCAGGTGGTGTGAAGTGAAGGTCTCTGCCGACCTACATACCCTGCTGAAGTGCTGCTTCTCCCCGGCCCTGGACACACTGCCCCATGCCCCAGCACAGGACACACTGGCCTCAGACACAGCCTGCGTCTGGCACCTCGATGATCCAGCGTCCACCTCAAGGGTCAGGAGAAGCACAGATGCAGAAAGGAAGAAGGCACCAGAACTGGAGCCGGCCGCAGGGGCAGAAGCACAGCAGGACAGGCTGCAGCCCAGTGGGCGCCCCAGGTCCCGTCCTGCACGGCCAGGGCCTGACCCTGGGAGCACAGTGTGGAAGGAACCCACAGAAACAGCCTGCTTGGTGGCTGACCGAGGGCTCCACCACAGTGGGAGAACTGGTGAATTCCCACCATTTCACATGGGCCTGCAGAGACTCAAAAGGAGGGAACATTGCCTGTTTCATTCTAAGACTAATGTAGCTTCAGATTCAAAACGAGAAGAAAATCATGAAGACATGAAAATTATAAGCCAACTGTCCATACTGAGATTAAAAGTTTCCTATATAATATTAACAGATCAAGGGCTGGGGTGTGGCTTAGCGGTAGAACATATGCCTGGCCCGTGTGAGGCCCTGGTTCCAACCCCAAGTGAGACTGTGAGTCAGTCACAAGGAAAAGTAGTGAAGCTGGATTTCTACTTCCTACAGGAGCAAGGTCGAGGGCCTGCCCGTGAGAGGCCACGCCCAGAGCGGCGCTCAGCTACCTGGAAGACTTGGGAGTGCAGGTGGGAAAGGAGTGTGGACCCACTAAAATAACAGCATCATGTGGAGAACAATTGGTAGCTTCAACAACATTAAAATTAGAACTTGCTTTCAGCAAAAAGACTCTAGAGCAAGTGGACAACCTACGCCACAAACTGAGAAGGAATGTTTGTAACACATGTTGTGTTCAAAGAAAAGAAAGCGAAACAGTTCAAAAAGGAAAATACAAAATCGCAACAGGAAAATGGGCAAGAAGTTATAACCACGCTTCAGTAAACAAGAGACCCAGACAGCACTAAGGCTGGCAGGAGCCTCTAATGGGAAGCTGTGCCTCCTGCTGCCTGGGACAGAAGTCATCTGATCAAAAGCTGACACTGGACACCTCGGAAAGGTGCAGGGGGTGTAAGCTCCCCCCCCAGCAGAACTGCCCAGGACGCCCCTGCCAGGGTGCTCCGAGAAGCTCTGTTCCTGCCACCAAAATGCAAGACAATGCCCACACAGAAGGAAAAAGCAATCATGGTCCAAGGAAAATATATAGCATAGTGGACAAATAGAGCTATGTGCAACAATTTGGATGAATCTCAAAGATATTTAAATTGTTAAACAGTCAACCTGTAAGATACACGGGAAACGATTTCATTTACCTAGCGGTCAGGAGCAGAGGCGTTGGAGGCAACCTGTTTAGCGACCCCGCATGTGGAACAGAGAGAGGGACCAAGGCACAGCTCTGGACTGCTCCTCGCCCAGCCCAGGGCATCCCTGGTTAGTGGAAGGCCGGCAGGCGCCCTGATGCTCTGAGCCCTATGCAATCTGGTGGGCGCATGAGCTCATTTCAGTACTTTTCTTTAAATTCTAAATGTATGATATATACAGTTTTCTCTGTAGATGATGCATTTCATAATAAAAAAATTTAATATCATGGCAATCCCATGTTGAAAATATTTTAGGAGTCTCAGAAGAAAAGCCCCATGGATTGCATATCAAGGCATAGCAATTCTGTGCAAGGAATGAGCTCAGAGCAATGTGTGGAAAATACAATTGTACAGAAGAACCCTGTTACCCAGGCTGGGCAGCCAGGAACAGAAGTGAAATACAATTTTAGAATAGCCTATATCTTCAAATTAAAAAAAAAAAAAAACAAGAAAAGACAAAGCAGACCAAAAAAATAAAATACCACATGGTTTCAGAGTAGAAATCATGTGAGACTCTTGTGCATTTAACATTTAAGTGAGACTCTTGTGCATTGAAACCACAGGATGGAAACCCTCCTGGATCCCTGGGCACAGGAACACAGCGGGGGCCTCTTCAGGTGCAGGCATTCAGCACTCTCCCTAGAGCAAGAACCCGGGGGAGAGAGAGGCTTGGGGAAAGCCGGTGGTGGCAGTTGAGGCTCTGAGGGTTTTTCCTGAGAGACTATTTTGTTTGTCGTGTGTGGTTCTAAAAATAAAGTTAGTTTCTTTTGACAAGTGGCTCCTGATTGTGCCCAGCCAGACTGCGGCATTTGGTGGCTCGCACGGGGAGCGACTGAGGGTAAGTGAAACTGCTCACCCCTGAGGGCAGGGCGAGAGGATGGGTAGCCATTTTAAGATTCTTCTTTTGTTATTTTGTTTCACTTTTGTTTTAAGTTGCCTGTCCCTGGAGATGAGTGAGACGGAAGAAAAACCGCTCACATCTGAGGAAAAACTATTTACGTCTGAGGAACAGATAGGGAGAAAGGACGGATGCCCATGTCAGGAGGATAGAAAGGCTATAATGACTTTTTGTTGTTCCCTTTTTATTTCATTCTGTCTCGGTTTTGTTTGGCGTCATCTTGTTGGGTTGTATTATAGTAGAAATACGGGATCAGAAATTAGTAAAAAACAAACTGAAAGAGTGTTAAGTAAATTGTTAGAGGAAGGAGGCATCCCAGTGAAATCAAGAGCAGTCAGGGCATACGTTGATACAATACAAAAATGTAGCCCATGGCTTTTTAAGGAGGAGTTGTTAAATATATCACAATGGAACCATCATGGTGAAGATTTAAAAAGAATAGAAAAGAAAAGCCCAGGGACTCTGCCAGTTGGCACATTGCCATTGTGGACGTTCATATCTTGTTTGCTTAGTCCAAAGCCTTCAGTTCAGACAATGGTAGAGGAAGGAGAAGACATAATGATTCAAGTAAAAGAGAAGGTCTCTCAAGTTAGTCAGACAGAGAAAGAAAGTGTAAAACAGAAAAAGCCATCAGGGGGAAAGTTACAACAGGAGACTGCTACTAACACCTTTCTATCACCAGAGGGTGTAAGTGTCCAACCAACAGCACCACCTCTACAGGAGACTGCTACTAACACCTTTCTATCACCAGAGGGCGAAAGTGTCCAACCAACAGCGCCACCTCCATATGCTGGGAGGCCCCCAACCCCCACAGTTGATAGTTGGGATCCTGAGACAAGGTCTCAAATATTAACATGCCCTGTATTTGAGGCAGGAGGGCAGCGATTTTACCAAGTTTTAAATTTCAAAACAGTGAAGCAGCTAAAAGAGGCTGTAACAACCTATGGTCCTCAAGCACCCTTCACTGTAAGCTTGGTCGAATCCATTAACAACTTGAACATGACGCCAGCAGATTGGGCTAATATGTGTAAAGCTGTGCTAAATGGAGGACAATACCTGTTATGAAAGGTTGCCAATGAGGAATTTTGCAAGGAGACGGCTAGGCGAAATGCAGCAGCTGGTTATCCTCAGAGAAATCTAGATATGTTGTTAGGAAAGGGACCTTATGAGGATCAGCAGCAACAAATTGCATATGATCCTGGCGTATACGCACAAATTGCTGCAGATGCAATTAAGGCATGGAAGACTTTACAAGGACATGGAGGTTTACAAGGTCAATTATCTAAGGTAATACAAGGAGCTAATGAACCTTATGCTGAATTTGTAGATAGGCTTATTCAAACAGCTACCAGAGTTTTTGGGAATACAGAACAAGCAATGCCATTACTAAAACACCTGGCTTATGAGCAAGCAAATCGTTGGTGCAGAGATATCATTAGACCATGGAAACATGAAGATTTAAACACATATATTAAATTATGTAGAGACATTAATGAACAAGAGCAAGTCGTGGCAGCTGCAGTAAAACAGGCTTTAGATGCCAGAGACATTAATGAACAAGGGCAAATTGTGGCAGCTGCAGTAAAACAGGCTTTAGATGCCAGGCCAAGAACATGCTACAATTGTGAACAAACAGGACATTTTAAAAGGAATTGCCCCATTGGAGGAGGGTTTAACAAAACTAGGTATCAAAGGAGTAGAATACCAGGTATTTGCCCACGATGCCGTAGAGGGAGACATTGGGCTAATGAATGCCGTTCTCAAACCACCATAGAGGGTACTCCATTATCAAAAAACGAACAAGGACCAGGTGTTTATCCACAATATCGTGGAGAAAGGCATCGGGCTCCATTGCCAAAAAACGGACAGGGGGGCCCAATGCTCCGGGGCCCAAAACCACAAATATACGGAGCACTGGAGGAACCCAGCAACCCCATCAGGGTAGTGCCCAGGACACATTGTCCATCAGATCCCTCATCAGACAAACCAGAGGGAGCGCAGGGTTGGACATCTGCGCCTCCGCCAGAGCAGTACTAACTCCAGAGATGGGAGTTCAAATCATTCCCACAGGGGTGAAAGGACCTCTTCCCAAAGGAACAGTAGGCTTATTATTGGGACGCAGCTCTTCTACTCTAAAAGGACTTATGATAAGTCCTGGGGTAATTGATCCCGATTATGAAGGTGAAATAAAAATTATAGCCAGTTCTCCAAAGGGTATATCAGTAATTTCACCAGGAGATAGAATAGCACAGTTACTAATAATACCCAGCCTACATGATAAATTTTCCAGTCGTACTGTAGAAAGAGGTTCCAAGGGATTAGGCTCCACAGGTGTAGATTGGGCTATGCTTTCTTTAAATTTAGATTCTCGCCCCATGCTAAAACTAAATATTCAAGGACATGAATTTAATGGGCTACTGGATACAGGTGCAGACCTTAGCATCATCTCTCGTCAAGAATGGCCAAAACATTGGCCATTACAACAAGCCACTCAAACGCTTCGAGGCCTAGGAGTGGCGACTAATCCCCATAGAAGTGCAATGGTATTAGATTGGAAGGATCCTGAAGGATGTGAAGGAACTATACAGCCATATGTATTGGATCATCTTCCCGTAAATTTATGGGGACGAGATGTCCTAGATCAATTAGGTTTGACATTAACAAATAACATCAACCAAAATGCACCCACTATTATGACTAGACAAGGTTTTAGGAAAGGAAAAAGATTAGAAAAACAAGAACAAGGTATAGCAGCACCAATACAAATAGATCAAGGAACAGACAGACATGGGTTGGATTTTCAGAAAGGGCCACTGAGACAATAAAAATTACATGGAAATCAGAAAGACCAGTATGGGTTCCTCAGTGGCCCCTGACTAAAGAAAAGATACAAGCAGCCCATGACCTGGTCAAACAACAATTAGCAGAAGGACATATACAACCTTCTGTATCGCCCCATAATACTCCCATTTTTGTCATCAAAAAGAAATCTGGTAAATGGAGATTATTGCAAGATTTAAGAGCCATTAATAATGAGATGGTTATTATGGGACCTGCTCAATCAGGGATTCCTCAGTTGTCTGCTTTGCCAAAAACCTGGTATGTTTTAGTTATAGATATTAAAGATTGTTTTTTTTCAATTCCAATTCATCCTGAGGATAGTCCACGTTTTGCATTTACTATCCCTGCACTGAATCATGAAGGTCCTGATCAGAGATATGAATGGAAAGTACTCCCTCAAGGGATGGCTAACAGCCCAACTATGTGTCAAATTTATGTTAACAAAGTAATCCAGCCACTTAGAAATCAAAATCCTGAACTACAAATATTTCACTATATGGATGATGTATTATTAGCACACAAAGATAAAAACACATTGCTAGAATGTTATGCCACACTTACAAACTTATTAAAAAATTATAATCTAGAGATAGCAATAGATAAAGTACAATTAAATTTTCCAATTAATTATTTAGGAGTTCTATTATCCTCAACCATGGTCCGTCCACCAAAAATTCAAATACAAGTAGATCAACTCAAATCACTTAATGACTTTCAAAAGTTATTAGGAGACATAAATTGGATAAGGCCTTATTTAGGTATACCAACAGGAGAGTTGGGACCTTTATTTGATATCCTAAAAGGTCCATCAGATCCAAATTCACCCCGAATGTTAACGCCTGAAGCAAGAAAGGCATTAAAAATCATTGAAACATATATGGAAAATATGCATTTGGATAGAATTGATATAAGTTTGCCTTTATTATTTATTGTACTACCAACAAAAAATATTCCTACAGGAGTATTTTGGCAAGAAGGTCCATTATTATGGATACATTTATCTTATTCTCCTAACACTATTCTTACTAGGTATCCTGAGGCTGTAGGACAATTAATACTCAAAGGAATAAAAGCAGCAAAGGGAGTGTTTGGAATTTCTCCCAATAAAATTATTACTCCATATACTATGAATCAAATTGATGAGTTAGCTAATGAGTTAAATACTTGGGCAATAATCATGTGTAAATCTAATGTTTCATTTGATAACCACTTACCATCTAATCCTTTATTGTCTTTTTGGTCATTGCATCCTGTAATTTTTCCAAAAATGACAAGAAAAACACCTATCATGAATGCTCCAAATATATTCACTGATGGGTCAAATAATGGTACAGCAGCAGTAGTTACCCCTGATCAAACTTTTACATTTTTAGTACCCAAACAATCAGCTCAAAAGGTAGAGCTTAATGCAGTTTTACAAGCTTTTGTGATGTTTAAAGATTCTGTATTTAATTTATTTTCTGATAGTCAGTATGTAGTTAATGCTATAGTATCTCTTGAAGATGCTGGTAGGATTTCCCCTTCTTCTACTGTTTTCTCTTTGCTTTCCACTATACAAAGTCTAATCTGGGACAGAAAAGATCCATTCTTTATAGGACATATCAGGGCACATACAGGATTGCCTGGAGCCCTTAGTTTGGGCAATGATTTAGCAGATAAAACTACACATGACATACATATTTTCTCTACACTAGAAGAAGCTATAAATTTTCATAAAAAGTTCCATGTCAATGCTAATACTTTACAAAAGCGTTTTAAAATAACTAAGGAACAAGCTAGACAAATAATAAAACAATGTCAAAATTGTGTGACCTTTTTACCACAAGTTAATCTTGGAGTCAATCCTAGAGGATTGATACCTAACCATATTTGGCAGATGGACGTCACACACTTGCCAGAATTTGGAAAATTAAAATATTTGCATGTTACAGTTGATACTTCTTCTGGATTTTTGATGGGCTCCCTTCATGCCGGAGAAAAAACTAAAGATGTTATAGCTCATTGCTTACAAAATTTTGCCACTGTGGGTGTTCCAAAACAGTTAAAAACAGATAATGCCCCTGGTTATACTTCTACCTCTTTTAAACAATTTTGCTCAACATTTGGCATTACTCATATAACAGGAATCCCATACAATCCACAGGGACAAGGCATAGTTGAAAGAGCTCATCAAACTATTAAAATGTACTTATTAAAGCAAAAAGAAGGAATTGGGAAGGGGTATATATTCCCCAAAGATAAACTTAAAATAACCCTTTTTACTCTAAACTTTTTAAATTTGGATTCATCAGGACTTAGTGCTGCGGAAAGGCATATGTGTCCAAAAAATGTACATAAGCCCAAGGTACTTTGGAAGGATATTCTAACAGGACAATGGAAAGGTCCTGACCCAGTAATTGTCTGGAGTCGGGGGTCTGTTTGTGTGTTTCCACAGGGAGAACAGCAGCCGATTTGGATTCCAGAGAGATTAACCAAGGTCCTGACCCAGTGATTGTCTGGAGTCGGGGGTCTGTTTATGTGTTTCCACAGGGAGAACAGCAGCCGATTTGGATTCCAGAAAGATTAACTAAAGCGATTTCTACAGACCAAAAAGAAGATGATTTGGCTCAAATCCATAACAACTGATATCCAAAACTCCAGTTTGGCTATTCTTACATCTGCAACAGAACCAGGATGCTTTTTTCAATATCTATTTTATTATTGCCCTTTGCCATATCATGAAGTTCTATTTTGTGTTTTGAGCTCATACAGACCTAGGTTAATGTTTTGCTGATCAGTTCTATTTTTTGACTATAGAGTTTTTAAACATTGCAATGGAGATTTCACCTGTAAAAAGTTATAAGGCCTTTACTATAATGTTATGTGTTGTATGTATTATATTATGTGTGCACACTTGTGTTTTGTGTTATATGTTTGAATGTACGTATGTCCATATATCATATATGATGAGCGCTCATGATAAAATGGATCCAAATATTTTTTTTTCACGTGATTTATATGGTTTAATTTAAATTGGGTAAACAACTGTTGAGGATTGTTTTAATATGTAAACAAAAAAGAAGGTTAACAGATCTGTTTGTTTACTTTCACCTTTCCTTTTCATTATATTTAATAATTCTCTTAAAGACAATGTAAATTGTTAAGAAAATTGTTTTCTTTTAGTGCCTTCTGTAATGTTACATAATTTTTTCTTTAGCCATTATTGCCAGAATTCCTATCTTCATCCCAGTGCCGGTGAAGACAATGTAAATTGTTAAGAAAATTGTTTTCTTTTAGTGCCTTCTGTAATGTTACATAATTTTTTCTTTAGCCATTATTGCCAGAATTCCTATCTTCATCCCAGTGCTGGTGAAGTCAAAGATAAAACCAATCTACAGCTTCTACAATAGCCATCACTGAACTGCTTGCAGAACTTGCCTGGACACATTGTGAGCTCACCTGTATGCACTGTGAACTATCTGTTGGTGCAGCGACTTATGGTAGTGTTGGGGTATTTTTGCTGATGATGTCACCGGTGGTACAATTTTTCAAAGGAGCCCTCAATTGGCTTAATGTCATGGCATTTTGCATCCTCCTCTACTAGTGATGGTCTAAAATTTGGGGGCCAACAGAGGTGAGGCAAAGAACCTCACCCCCCCACAGGTGCAAAGGCCTATCCACAAGTATGGCTGTATGCTGGACCGGTAGTCAGTGACGGGTATGATCCAATTGCAGTGGTACCAACCTAAGACAGGAGGCTGACGCCTAGAGGTCAGTTCATCCGATGACGGGTAAGGACCATATGTTGAATTGGACTGCCTAACAGGCACGGTCCCTAAGCCACATGCTTGTTGTTTAAACAGAGAGGGGGAGATGTTGAGAGCCACAGCCAAAGGGGCCCCAGCAAACTTCCAGCTGCCAGCAAACTTCCAGCTGCTGGCTGATGATTGGCTCACAGCGGCCCCAGCAACATCTAGCTGATTGGCTCCTCGGCCCCAGCAACATCTAGCTGATTGGCTCCTCTGCGGTGATGCTCATTGGACTGTTTCCCTGCCCTTTCAGACCACGGAGCTGCTCATTGGGGGACTTTTTTGGCTCCGCCCACGTGACCCAGCCAATCGGCCTCAAGAGCAGGAGGATTGTGGGAGGTGGGGAGAAGCTTGTGGGGGAGAGAGAGGCTTGGGGAAAGCCGGTGGTGGCAGTTGAGGCTCTGAGGGTTTTTCCTGAGAGACTATTTTGTTTGTCGTGTGTGGTTCTAAAAATAAAGTTAGTTTCTTTTGACAAGTGGCTCCTGATTGTGCCCAGCCAGACTGCGGCACCCGGGGGTGCGCCAGGAGAAGGGAGCAGCTCGGGGTCAGGCTAGGGCCCTTCTGCATTTCATCCTGCTCTTCCCACACAGGTTCCATTTCTCCTCCCCAGGCCAAGTGAAGGGCATTGCTTTTCACATACTGTTTCTCATGTTAGTCTTCCATAGTGTTGATATATTTCTCCTAAACTTCACGGATCTTTAGAGATGTGCCCTTGGCTTTCAGAGCCTCAGTGGTGAAACAGGCTCTTAGGCAAATTGTGCTTTATTCTGTGGCATTCGACAGTAGGAGGTGCTCCTTTCCAGGAGGACTTTGCCACTGAGCCACACCTCCACAGCTTTTATCCTTTATTTAGAGACAGGGTCTCACTCAGTTCTTAGGGGCTTGCTATGCTGCCCCGGCTGGCTTTGAACTTGGAATTCTCTTGCCTCAGCTTCCTGAGCTGCTGGGATTACAAGCATGCACCATGCCCAGCAAGAAATGCTTCTGCCTAGCAGAGCCCAGGGTCAGCGCCGGCCCCACAGCACCCCACAGCCACTTCCCCCTACTATTTCCAGATGCCCAGCTGGAACCCAGGGGCAGGGCAGGAGCCAGGTTGCCCTCTTTCCTTCCCTGCGAGCTGGTCTTCCCGCAGTGCCTGTTGGAGGTGCTTCCCAGCCAGGCTCCCTCCCCTTCATGACCCTGCTCTCATTAGCAGGCCCCGGGTCTCCTCCTCTCCACCCTCCCACTAAGTGTTCTCTCACCTGTGTTCCTCCTACTGAGAGCTGTGCACTGATGTTTACGGCCTCTTGGGTCTGGAAATCCAGCATCCCTCACCTGGTCCCTACATCCAGACTGGCAGCCAACTGGACTACTGTTTGTTCTGAGTCCACAGGAGCCACTGAGTTTTAGAAATTCATTGTCTCTGTATCTGCATGTGTGTGCCCATGAGCATGCACCTGCAAGTGTGTGCCAGTGAATGTGCATCTGCATGTGTGTGCCCGTGAACATGCATCTGCATGTATGTGCCAGTGAGCGTGCATCTGCACTATGTGTTCAGTGAGCATGCATCTGCATGTGTGTGCCAGTGAGTGTGCATCTGCACTATGTGTGCCAGTGAGCGTGCATTTGCATGTGTGTGCCAGTGAGCGTGCTTCTGCACTATGTGTGCCAGTGAGCGTGCATCTGCACTATGTGTTCAGTGAGCATGCATCTGCATGTGTGTGCCAGTGAGTGTGCATCTGCACTATGTGTGCCAGTGAGTGTGCATTTGCATGTGTGTGCCAGTGAGCGTGCTTCTGCACTATGTGTGCCAGTGAGCGTGCATCTGCACTATGTGCCAGTGAGCATGAATCTGCACCTGTGTGTCAGTGAATGTGCATCTACATGTGTGTACCAGTTAGTGTGCATCTGCACGTGTGTACTAGTGAGCATGCCTCTGCACCTGTGTTTCAGTGAGCATGCCAGTGAGTATGCATATGCATGTGTGCCAGTGAGTGTGCACTTGTACATGTGTGTTCATGGCTGTTCATCTGCATATATGTTAGTGAGTGTGCATCTGTACTTGCGAGCCAGTGAGTGTGCATCTGCACATGTATGTCTGTGAGTGTGCTTATGCACCCATGTACTAGTGAGTGTGCATCTACACCTGTATGTTATTGAGCATGTTTCTCCCCCTGTGTATTATGTATCTGCACCTGTGTACTAGTGAGTGTGCATCTGAACCTATGTGTTAGTGAACAGACATCTACACCTGTGTACTAGTGAGTGTGCACCTGCACCTGTGTACTAGTGAGTGTGCATCTGTACCTGTGTGTCAGTGAGCATGTATCTGCACCTGTGTACTAGTGAGTGTGCATCTGTACTTGTGTGTCAGTAAGCATGCAACTTCATCTGTGTGTCAGTGAGTGTGCATCTGCACCTGCGTGTCAGTGAGCAGGCATCTGCCCCTGTGTACTAGTGAGTGTGCATCTGCACCATGTGTCAGTGAGCAGGCATCTGCACCTGTGTACTAGTACGTGTGCATCTGTACCTGTGTATCAGTGAGTGTGCAACTTCACCTGCGTGTCAGTGAGCAGGAATCTGCACCTGTGTACTAGTGAGTGTTCACCTGCACCTGTGTACTAGTGAGTGTTCATCTGCCCCTGAGTGTCAGTGAGCGTGTATGTGCACCTATGTGTCAGTGAGTGTGCATCTGCACCTGTGTGTCCGTGAGCATGCATCTGCACCTGTGCACTAGTGAGTGTGCATCTGCACCTGTAGTCAGTGAGCATGCATCTGTACCTGTGTACTAGTGAGTGTGTTTCTGCATCTTTGGTCAGTGAGCATGTATCTGCACCTGTGTACTAGTGAGTGTGTATCTGCACCTGTGTATTAGTGAGTATGCATCTGCACTTGTGTGTCAGTGAGTGTGCATCAGCACCTGCATGTCAGTGAGCAGGCATCTACCCCTGTGTACTAGTGAGTGTGCATCTGCACCATGTGTCAGTGAGCAGGCATCTGCCCCTGTGCACTAGTGAGTGAGCATCTGCACCATGTGTCAGTGAGCAGGCACAACTGTGTACTAGTGAGTGTGCATCTGCACCATGTGTCAGTGAGCAGACATCTGCCCCTGTGTACTAGTGAGTGAGCATCTGCACCATGTGTCAGTGAGCAGGCACAACTGTGTACTAGTGAGTGAGCATCTGCACCATGTGTCAGTGAGCAGGCGCAACTGTGTACTAGTGAGTGTGCATCTGCACCATGTGTCAGTGAGCAGGCATCTGCCCCTGTGTACTAGTGAGTGTGCATATGCACCATGTGTCAGTGAGCAGGCACAACTGTGTGCTAGTGAGTGTGCATATGCACCATGTGTTAGTGAGCAGGCGCACCTGTGTACTAGTGAGTGAGAATCTGCACCATGTGTCAGTGAGCAGGAGCACCTGTGTACTAGTGAGTGAGCATCTGCACCATGTGTCAGTGAGCAGGCATCTGCCCCTGTGTACTAGTGAGTGTGCATCTGCACCATGTGTCAGTGAGCAGGCGCAACTGTGCACTAGTGAGTGTGCACCTGCATGTGCACTCCAGTGAGCATGCATCTGCAGGTGCATGCTAGAACTGGCAGCTGCTCCCCTTCACAGCAGGAGGAGCCTCTGTCCCCCTCCTCACCAGGGCCTATCATGGACGTCCCAGGGCCTGGTTCTCAGGGCCTCCGAGGCTTTAGATCCAATGTGAATTGCGGAGCCATCTCCTGGCCAGAAGGAGGAAGGAAGGGAGAAGGGGTGTGAAGAGCATAGGAAGGGGCCAGGGCCTCGAGCTCAGTATCCCCCAGATTTAAGGCTAAGGGGCTCTGGCTCGGGAAGGCTCAAGACCACTTCTTTTGGTGGCTACAAATGACACAGTTGGTGGAAGGGCCTGCTGGATGGACCTCTTGGTTCCATCGTGTGGGGCTACCAGAAGCAGAAAGGGCCATTTCTCGAGGTGACTGAGATGGTACTGTTTTTGATTCTAAATGCAGAGACTATTGCCTGCTGCACTTCTCAGACCAAAACACACGTTCTCCATTCCTTTGTCCACTCAAACACCACACAACCAGCTTGCCTGGTGCCGAGGAGCCAGGAAGAGGCAGCTGTGCCATGATCAGGAGCGCAGCTGTTTCCACAAGGGTGGCAGAGTGTGGTGTGGCCAGCAGCCTGCACACATACACTCTAGGCTGGCTCTGCAGCCCGAGATGCCTGGGCTGGCACACACATCCTCCCAAGGACCCGGGTTTCCCTAAACTGGTGGATGAGTTCCAAAATACCCCAGGTCCCCTCCATTGGTGAAATGGTGAGTCTGCAGCTGTCGGCCCTCCTCCCACATTCTTGTGTTTTCATTGTTTCTCACCTTATGTTCCCCGACAGAAGCACACACATGTTCACACACCTGTGCACACACAGCATCTCTGAACCATGGTAACAAAATTTCCCCTTCATCAAAATGGGTCCAGCACAGTCAAGGAATTTCTGACCGACATTCTTCCAGGAAGAGTTGAGTGGAAGAGTAGAGTATTCCTGCTATAGAAGAGTCATGAACTCCCCAGTTCACGTCAGGCCACCTCCTCCTCTGTCTGGGACCCTGGCAACTTGACTACACTAGACATCTTAGCAGGAAGAGGAGCCTGGCTGGGCCATGGTTTAGGAAGGTGGAGGTGCCTGGGGGTGCCAGTTTCATGCAGCAGCCAGTGCCAACCTGGAAGGATTTGCCCCTGCTCACTTCTTCATGTCCCCCATGAGGGAATCGAGGCCCCAGTGTGACCGGTTCTCATCCAGAGGCAGATGCAGATTTGGGGGCGGTGTCTTCTGTCCCCTGTGTTGTGTTTCATCCACATGAGTCACCCACCACTACACACCTCTGCACCTGGGGGTCTCTGATGTGTGGGTCCTGGGCTTGTGATGGTGCTGGTCCCAACAGCAGGGCCAGACCATGTGTGATGCTCCCCACCAGAAGCCAGGCTAGGACACACCAGAAAGGGTCGTGTGCAGAGCCCAGATAATCAGGCCCTGGGAGGAATGGAGCTTGGAACCTCAAGAAAAGTGTCGCTGTGACTTCCAACTCCCCTCCCCTGATCCCAGGCTCAGCCTGGAGTTCGGCTCACACTGCCGCCCTGAAAGCCACTCTGGTGACAATCCTCACCTGTGGCAGAGGGCAGGCTAGGGGAGGGGCAGAGAAAAGGAAGGGGAAGGCACTGAAGTGTGGAACTGTAGCAAAGTGAAGAATTCAGGATATCCATGCACTGCCAGCTCAGGGGAAGAACCGGAAGAGCCTCCAGCCGGGCTGAGCAGACCAGGGCATGCAGGAGCGCCTGTGGCTGGAGGGGCGACGGGGTTGGTCCCTGGCGCCCTCCAAGGGACACGGCCCTCCTAGAACCTCAAGTTAATACTGCAAGCTCCAGAACTGGAGAGAATAAGTGCTGGTTCCAAGGTCATTCGCTCCTCAAGGTGAGGAACTTTTTCGGGTTTGCTCCTCCAAGCTAGGGCCAGACCAGTCTCCCCTGGAGGCCTTCAGGCGTCCCTGAGGTGTGCTTCACAGCACACTGCACCTCACAGGCCGCCGGGGCCTGCTGAGAAGGCCAGTGATCAGGAAGACCCGGGGGATGGGAGAGCCTACGCAGCCCCCAGGACACGTGGAGTGCACAGCCCTGACTCCTCCTGCTGCCCGCTGAAGAACACGGCCTCTCAGGCTTCAACCTTCTGGAACACCCCAAACCAGGCTCTGCGCTACGGCCCAATTGCTTTCAGCATTTTCAGTGTCTCTTACATCCAGGTCAGACAGCATTGTGAGAACTCCTTTTCTAGACCATTGAAACAACAAGGGCTGAATTCACCCTTCCTTGAAAGAAAGAAAATGGAGAACACATAGGAAAGTGTCTCAGGACTTCAGATGTGAGAAGCACAGACAAAGAAACTTCAGTGTCCAGGCAGGAGCATGAGCAGAGGAGAACCAGAGAGACGAGCCACTCTCCAAGACGTGAGAAAACAGCACAGTCAGAATGAGAATCCTCAGGGTCGAGAATCAGAAGTAGAGTGCCTGTCACACCAACCTCGGCCCTACAGCAAGATCCTCGCCGGCTTAGCAGTGCCTAGACCTAAAACTAGGCAGAGGCCAGGCCTAGCCTGAGCCTAAACAAAGGCCTAAAATTAACACAAGTAACATGCTGAACCTAATCCACAAAAGATAAAACCCTAAACCTAAACCTAGAATGGATCACACCCTGGTCTGAGCCATAGACACGAAACTAGGAAAAACACACCCTACCTAATCCCAAGTCTCACTTTAAAACAGAACAGCCCATAGTCCTAGACATAGACCAGGACCTTGACCTGGGTATGGAACTAACTCTAGCACTAACCCTAGGCCTGAACCTAAACCAAGTCTACACCTACTACTAGACCTAAACCTAACCCTAACCCTAAGACTGAACTTATCCAAGGACAAGCCACAGATCCGAGGCTATCCCAGATTCCAATCTTAAGGCTACCACAATAAAACACACACCACTAACATAGCCCTAGGCCCAGGCCTAAACACAGGAAAAACCTTAGCCCCAGTTCTATCCCTAGACTAGACCTAGACCAACTCTATTCATGCCACAGGCCTGGGCCTAGCCTAAGACCTGAACCTAGCCTTGGTCCTAGGAAGAGAATTAAGCCCAGTCCTACTGGGGCCATAGTGATAGTCCTAACACACCATCACCAAGCCTAGACTTAGCCCTAGCCCTAAGCCTACCTTAGATCTAGACCTAGCCCTTGTCATAGTCCTAACACTAGCTCTAGACCTAGCCATAGCACTAGCCATAAGCCTACCTTAGACCTAGACTTAGCCCTTGCCATATTCCTAACTCTAGCACTAGACCTAGCCCTAGCCCTAGCCCTAAGTCTACCTTAGACCTAGAACTAGCCCTAAGTCTACCTTAGACCTAGAACTAGCCCTAAGCCTACCTTAGACCTAGACCTAGCCCTTGCCATAGTCCTAACACTAGCATAAGACCTAGACCAAGCCCTAGCCCTAAGCCTACCTTAGACCTAGACTTAAACCTTTCCAATTGTCCTAACACTAGCACTAGGTCTATACCTAACCCTAAGCCTACCTTAGAACTAGCCCTAGCCCTAGCCTACCTTTGACCTAGACCTAGCCTTTGTAATAGTCCTAACATTAGTACTAGGACTAGTCCTAGACCTACCCTAAGCCTACCTTAGACCTAGACCTAGCCCTTGCCATAGTCCTAACACTAACACTAGGCCTAGACCTAGGCCTAGATTTAAGTCTACCTTAGACCTAGACCTAGCCATGGCCATAGACCTAACACTAGCACTAGGCCTAGACCTAGACCTACCCTAAGTCTACCTTAGATGAGACATAGCCATGGCCATAGTCCTAACACTAACACCAGGCCTATACCTAGCCCTAGCCCTAAGTCTACCTTAGACTTAGACCTAGTCCTTGCCATAGTCCTAACACAAGCACTAGGCCTAGCCCTAGACCTAGCACTAAGCCTACCTTAGACCTAGACTTAGCCCTTGCCATATTCCTAACATTAGCACTAGACCTAGACCTAGCCCTAGCACTAAGCCTACCTTAGACCTAGACTTAACACTAGCCATAGACCTAACAATAGAACTAGGTCTAGCCCTAGCCTTAGCCTTAAGCTTACCTTAGACCTAGACATACCCTTTTCCATAGTCCTAACACTACCACTAGGCCTAGCCCTAGCCCTAGCCCTAAGTCTACCTTAGACCTAGACCTACCTAACACTATCACTAGGCCTAGCCCTAGCCCTAGCCCTAAGCTTACCTTAGACCTAGACCTACCCTTTTCCATATTCCTAACACTACCACTAGGCCTAGACTTAGCCCTAGCCCTAAGTCTACCTTAGACCTAGACCTAGCCTTTTCCATAGTCCTAGAACTAGATTACCCCTAGCCCTAACCAAACTCCTAGACCAGGATGAATCCTAGCCCTATCCATAGTCCTAGACCTATACCAACCCTAGTTGGTATCCCTAGCCATAGTCCAACAGTAGTCCTAGACCTAACCCTATCCCTAGTCCTAGCACTAAGCCTACCTAAGTTCTAGACCTAGACCAACCTTCTCCATAGCCCACTAGTCCTAGCTATAGCCATAGACCTAACACTAGCACTAGCCCTAGCCCTAAGCCTGCCCTAGTTCTAGCCTATCCCTAGCCTTAGCCCTAGACCTAGACCAACCCTACCCCTATCTCACTAGTCATTAGTCCTAGCTCTAGTCCTAGCCCTAACCCTAGCCCAAGTGTTTGAGGAAAGCTGAAGGGTCAAGGAAATGATGACCTTCAGAGAACAGAGTAGACAATTACCTAACCTCACACCAGCCAGGGGTGGTGACTGTCTCACCATCTTGGCACAAACCTCTGACCAGAACCCCGGGTAAAATGAGCAGAGGTGTCTGCCTCTTCAGGGCCAGAAATGACCTTGGCAAAAATTGATCCTAGGGAAGTTTAAAGCAAAATTGTTTGACTATTTCCAAGTAAATATCCTCTTCAATCAAAGCTTGACAATACTTTTAGAAATACAAAATCATACATCCAACAAAAAAGAAGTATTCAAAATGGCTGAATTCTGATAGGCAAAGGATCAAGGAAATAGGATCTATGGAAAAGAGAAAGGCAATCACTGAATGTGACTGAGAAAGGGCACAGGATCTAATCAGCAGACAGTTCATTAAGGCAGTTATTATAACTGCTTCCATGTATTCAAGAAGTCAGAGCAGAGACTGAAGATTTAGGTTAGCACATGGAATACATGATTCTAAAGGCATAGATTGGGATTCCAGAGATGAGACCTACAATATCTGAAATGAACTTTAATTAATTGGATGAGATTAATAGCAGATTAACTAATACAGAAAAAATAAAGAACTTGGAGACAGAGCAATAGAAAACATTCAAAGTGAAGCTCAGAGAAAAAAAGAAATGATGAAAAGATGAGCAGAAAACTTTTGTTTTCAGACTGGATGGGAAAAAAAGGAATTATGTTTACATCTGGTCTGAAACAGGAAAAAAGAGGGAAAAACACAAAATATCTTAAACTAGACCCTGACCCTCAGCCAACACATGGCAGTGACCTCCCTCTGAGGCACAAGGAGCCCATTCGCCCCTAGAGCTACCCCTTGAGCTCCATGAGGATTCCATGAAGTGCATGAAGCCACCATGTTCATGTGTCAACGTAGCTGGGCCACAGCACCCAGACATTGTTCCAACTTTATTCCAAGTATCTCTATGCATCGTGTTTTTGGACAGGATGAACATTTTTTTAAATTGGTAGAATGGAGCATATCTTCTTCCACACTATGAGTGCTCCTCACACAGATGGGTGAAGCCTGAATAGAACAAAGGATTAGCTTGCCCACCAAGTGTTTCCACAGATGGCCTTCCACCTTGACTGCATGTGGCTCTTCCCAAGTCTCCTGCCTCCTGCAGGTTTTGGACTTGCCAGACTCCATAATTCATGAGTCAGTTTTCTTTAGAAAAATTGGTTTGTTTTTCCAGTGAATCCTGACTCAAGCAGATGGAGAAGTAAATAAAGCCTTCAGACTCTATGATATAAGAAGACACAGTCAAAAGACTGAGAAGAGCAAGAAAATAGAGCTCATGAGACATATTCCAGAGAAGACATGTTTGCACAGTGGAACAGAACCACAGAGGGCACCAACCTCTGCAGCAAGCACTAACCAAGAACTAGGGAAGAAGAGCCAGGAACAGTGGAGGCAGCAGTGTCTGGGGAATGTGGTCTGGCAATAGTGCTTGCTAACACTGGCTCAATTAGAAACCCTAGCAATCATGGGGTCTTGAGTATTTGTTCTGAGGGCCTTGTCTCAGCAGGTTCAAGAGTAATAATAAGAATACAAAACATCTAACATCCCATAACAGTGCCAACACATGGCATCCGACAAAATTACTGTGCAGAAATGGAAAACACTGCACCCAATGAGGAGAAAATTCAATTCATCAAAACCGTTCTACAGCTGACACCAATGTTGCATTAGCAAAAGAAACCAGAGAAAATGACATGTCAGTAACATGCACAGGTCTATTGTATCTGTTTTTCATAAGTGTAAATAGTTAGGTAGACACACAGAAGACATAAAAATATGCAAATAGAATTTCTAGAGATGTAAATTTTATCACACTAGATGTTATTGGTGGTAAGAAAAAAAACAGAAGGAAAAATTAATTAACTCAAAAGTAAAGTAGTAGAAATTGTCCAAAGTGAAACAGAAAAAAAAAAGAAGAAGAAGAAGAAAGAAGAAAAAGAGGCTCAGTAACTCGGAGAAAAGCTTGAAGGGGACAAATATATGTTTAATTATAGTTCCTAGAAGAAAGGACAGAAAAAAAATTGAAGAAATAATGTGCAAAAAAACTCTAAATTTGATGAAAAGCATAAACTCGAAAATTCAAGAAGTTCAATAAATCTAACTTAAGAAAAATGAAGAAAATCACTGCATTAAATTACATTGTAATCCATCTATTCAAAAATTGATAAAGAGAACATTTTAAAAGTAGCCAGAGATAACAAGTTCTGTCACAATTATGCACACAGGAACAAAGTCAATGGAGACAGCAGATTTCTCTTCAGAAACAATGCAATTGAAGAGACAATGGAACAGCATTGGGGAGAACGGAGAGGATCAAAACTGTCAAGCGGAATTTCATGCCCCATGAAAACACCTCTCAAAAGTGAGGTTGATGTCTTTGATATATGATAATAAAGTAAAGGTGAAATAAGGTATTCAAGGAGCGAGAATTCATCATTAGAAGATCCACACTAGAAGAAATGAAAGGAAGCCCACAGAAAAAGGAAAATGATGCAGAGAGAAATGAGGATTCATACCCAGGGGCAAAGAAGAGCAGTGTGGGTCAGTCCACGAGAACCTCTCTTGTTACATAAATTGTGTCAAGAGATCGTTGCTTAAACATACTGACAAATAAAACAATGATATAGATGAAAAAATAGAGTGAAGTTACATATGCAGAATAGAATGAGACAATTTTCCCAGTCAGAATGGAGTCTCTAGGAAGGTCTGTCCACTCTGTCTTCTCTCTCTGAGAAGTCCTGTCCCATGTATCTCCTCTCTCTAGGAGGTTCTGTCCAGCGTGTCTCCTCTAGAGAAGGCTAGAAGGCCACTGGTGAGAATTTCCTGCACCATCTCCATGGTTCATTTCAGCCCCTCCTCTCCGACCACTCAGTGTTGCTATGTGAATCCAGCCTGAACTTCTTGATCAGGTGTTCAGATCTTGGCTGCAATCTACTGACAGCCAAGCTCTAAGCTCCAGGCCAAGATATCCAGGCCAGGCTCACCCTCCAGTCTTCCCACACGCTTGATTTCTTCAGTTAGTTTCCTAGTATCTTCTCCCACCTGTGTGTCACTACTGGCTAAAAAGAGTGTTGCACTATTCTGATTTTACTAGTCATGGGATGTACTGTACAAATGCAGAGTGATAAACATGTTTTATGTAACTCACATGTGTAGGTTTTCAGGGATAGAGAGGGTGAGGAGTGCTGTACAGGAGAAGCCAGTCTATGGGGTACCTCCTGAACACCCCCGGTGCATCTCATCTGCACCTGCCTACTGTGATGCAGATGGGCCCCACTTCATATGTGGAAAAACGAAGGACTGGTGGAGACGGATCACTTGACCAAGTTCACACGGCCATGAGTGGCAGAGTTGGGATATAAACATGTGTCCCAGGGAAGGGTTGCTAGAGTAAGAAGATTTGCTTCTAAAACAGACACATATTTGAGGATTTTCTTATAAGTTCTAGTAAGACTGAACTGTAATCCTGACCCTCCATTCCTCAATAACAAAATTGTTATTTCTTACCTTAGATGGCTGATGTGATAAATGATGCAATGAAAGGACTAACACCGGGCCTGATGTATAAAAAAAGCTAGTCAAATATATTGTCATAATTATTGTTCTATTATTTTTGCTCCAGATCTTATTTTCTCCCCAATAACATACAATGGAATCTAAACTATGATTATGATGGGAATTTAATATAGCAAACATGCATATTTAGCATAGTATTTTTTCCAAAAGTCTGGGTTCCTATTTGACTACATATTTTTACAATAGCTCTTACACATAAGACTAAACTCTATCTTCCCCAAATAAACACCTTATCCTTCTTTCTTCTCAATTAAATGCTGTCACATAACCTCTCCCTCAATCCAGGACTTGGACTCTCTTCCAATCACCTCCTTGTCTGGGGGGGCATCCTTCTTCTCCTTCCAATGGACACATCTCCTTCACCTCTCAATGGACACCATCCCCTTCCCCTCCCAATGGACACATCTCCTTCACCTCCCAGTGGACACCATCCCCTTCCCCTCCCAATGGACACATCTCCTTCACCCCCCAGTGGACACCAGCTCCTTCCCCTCCCACTGGACACATCTCCTTCACCTCCCAGTGGACACCAGCCCCTTCACTTCCCAATGCACACATCTTCTTCTCCTCCCCATAGACTTATCCCCTTCACCTCCCAACGAACACATCTTCTCCTTCTCCCCGTGGACTCATTTCCTTCACCTAGCATTGCACAAATCTTCTTCTCCTCCCTGAGGACTCATCCCCTTCCCCTCTTAATGGACACATCTCCTTCTCTTCCCCATGGACTCATCCCTTTCCCCTCCCAATGGACACATCTCCTTCACCTCCCAGTGGACACCAGCCCCTTCACCTCATCCCCTTAATCTCCCAATGGACACATCCTCTTCTCCTCCCAATGGAGATATCTTTTGCCGATTTGCGTAATTTCCTCCTAGCATTTCTTCTTGCCTCATTCACTTTCTATTGTCCCACAGTCTTTCTTCTAGAACATTTGTCTAATTCTGTAATTCTGCTTAAAATATTTTATTGAGCCTGCGTTTCCAGGATGGTCTTCAAATCACTTAACACACAACATTAGACCCTCCTGAACTGGCCTTCCTGTTTTCTCAGCTTTGTCTTGTACAATTCCCCTCTTTATTCATTCATTTCTATTTGTGCCATTGTGTTCCCTGCGGTTATTTTAGGTAGCATGACTTTGCTTCTCTCCTGGGAGTACTTTCTGTTTCAGCTCTGGGACTTCATATCTTTTGTTCCTGCCATCAAGAATCCAACCAACCAACTCCTCCTTGTTTGGGCACACATTAGTTTGAAATAAACATTTATTGGCTAAGTTTCTGCTTGGATAAATAAATGCAAAATTGTCATAAAAGGTTTACATTAAGGATGAGTATTCTTGGCAACATTTGATTCTAAAATAATAGGTAGTAAAGTTGAATAAGTTTGCTTCAAGGAAAGTAAGCCAGAGTAGAAGGGGAAGTATTTCTAAGAAAATTATGTTATAAATCACTATGAGTCTTCACCAACAAGGTCCCTGGGCTCATGCCCAAGTTCTAGTATAAAGCACCATCAATAATAAAGTGATTAAATATTAAAGAGAGAGAGAACATTGAGGTCAATACTTTGAATAACGAAATAAAGCTACATTAAGAGCTCCATCAAAGGATGGGATGGAAACTTTGAGAGATGGGCTCTAGGAAACATATGGGGTGCTGGTGGTTTAGTTGGGCGTCAGTGGTCTAGTGCACACTGGCAGGCTATTTGGCACTGTTGGACTAATGGGGCATTGGTTGGCTAATATAGCAATGGTGGCCTATGGGGCATCGGTGCTCTATGGGGAATTGGTGGTCTGTGGGGTATTGGTGGTGTATGGGGCATTGATGGTCTATGGGGCTTGGTGGTCTATGGGGCATTGGTGGTCTGTGGAGTATTGATGGCTTACTGGTCACTGGTGGTCAGTTTGGACAGAAGCCACATGGGCCCAGTGTGGTTCTGCTGATAGAAGTTGCTGCAGACACCCCCTCAGGATTGTGTCCATTGACAGCAACGAGGACACCTTCTGCCTTTGTGGGTGTCTCTGAGTTTGCTGGTTGTGTGTGAGTGCATGCAGAACATGTGCGAGGCATGTTTCCATCAGGACGAAAGGTGAGGGGCCCTTGCTGAGCAGGCCCTGCTGAGCCACAGGGAGATGCTCACATCTGCTGTGTCCTTTCAGCCTCCTTCCAGATGAGAGGTGTCATCTTTACTTGGTGGCTGGGTGGCTGAGTCACAGTCAAGCAACATAAAGGTGTCACACAGATAATCAGCAGAGAAGCCAGGTCGCACCCAGTGACCTGTGGTCAGGCCTGTATAGAGTGGTGCTGGAACCACAGCCCAGGACCCTGCCTCCCCCTGCTCCTGGGCCGGGTGCTGCAGCTGAGTCAGGGAGCCTTTATCGACCTCGACACCCTCTCTTTGAAATGGGGCCACCTGTGTGGTTACCCCACAGCCTACGAGATCATGGTTGGCTATTTGTTAAGTGCTCTGAGGTTGGTTAAGGAAGGCTGGGCTGCAGAGATAGAAGAACAGGTGTCCATCCCACAGAAATCGGACCAAATGGCTAACGGCCGTCGCACTTAACAGCACGTGCTCCACGAGAGTGACAAACCTTCTTCAAACACACTTTCTAAAGAGGAAGCAACGCATATTGATAATATTTCACGTGAGCTGCAGTTTTCTTCCAGCCTGGCTCAGTCTTCTGCGTGTCCACCTTTCTCGAGACTGTCCTCTGGGGCTGAGTGGGGGGGACTCTCTGTTGGAGTAGGGCCTGGGCATTACCTGGGACTCACTGGGATGGAGGCCCAGGAGCATTGCTTTACTCTCTGTCTGATATCTACTCGTGGAGCTGTGGCCCGGGTTCCTCCCAGGAGCAAAGGGAACTGAGTTGGGCAGGCTCCATGTCCCTGCTTCAGACCTGCCTCTCCTCTGGGCCAGGAAGAGGCTGGGTCCATCTCCACCCACAGCATGCGGGCCTCTCTGATCTAGTCCTATGGAGGGACGTGTGCTGACGTGCAGAGGGAAGGCAGTCCTCCAGAAAAGGACCTGAGGTCTCTCTGATGAGGGGACAGACTGTGCCCTGGAGACCAGTTAAGGTGCTCAGCCCGGAGCACAGGAGGAGGAAGGAGAGGCCCAGGCAGCAGGGCCACCTGTGACCTCTGAGCACTGCTCTGGGTCTCCATTGGCCTAGTGAGTCAGTCCACGTGCTCTGTCCGCCCTCCTGGCCCCCAGAGACATCGTCTAATCTCTCCTGTGACCCCACAGCAGCTTTACAAAGTGGCCTCAGCAAACATCCCTGGTTTTCTTCCCCCTTGTATTTTATTTTTTAATGTACTGAAGTGGGCACATGTGGGGTGGATACGCGGTACCCGCCGTGTCCTGTTTAAATCAGGTGGGACACACCATCTGCTCAACACCCCGCTCCCTCAGGGTAAGACTCACAGCCCTTTCTTCACCACACTGCGCCCAGCCTGTGCGTGCACTCCAGACTTCTTGCTCCTGGCCGTGATTCATGCGATATTGAGCATTCCAGTCCCCTGCTCTGCCTGAGATCCACTTTCTCACCTTCCACACGTGATCAAGGCCCTCAGCACTGGCAGGAATCCTTAGCCCATTTTCCAGAACAGGAAACAGCCTCCCTGCAGGGGCACAACCGCACCAAGGCCAGGGTCAGTACGTGCAGAGCAGGGCCCCACACCCAGGCTTGGGCTCGGCCTTGCGTCCTTCTCACAGTCGTGAGACACACCCCTGAAGTACACGTAGCTCCTTCTGCATTCCTGGATCTTGTTGGAGCTCCGCATGCAGCCCAGGTGGCTGTCCCCAGGGCTCAGCAACAGCCAGCTCCAAACCAACAACCAGAGAGGCAGGGCCACAGAAGGGTCCGAAGGCAGCGGCTGCTCTCCGGAGCCTAGTCATCCCCCTAAAAGGTTCAAGCTCTTGCCTCTGCCAAGATGTTTATCCCTCTGAAAGATGTCTTCCCATTGACAATATTTTACAGCCTTTGTGATCCTTTTACAGCATTTTAGATGCAATCTAAATACTACGAATTTCAAAAACAGAACCCTAACCTTAGGAATGCTGCATAGGTTTAAAAGTGTCTTTTAGGAGGTTTATTAAAAGAAGTCATGAATTTCCAAGAAAGGTTCAAGCCATATTACATTGATCTTGCTTCTCATTTAAACAAAATGTGAAATTGAAGGGAAACCCTGATGTGGAATATAAACACACCAAGCTCCCTGGCAGACTCCCCTGCCCATAGCATCTTTAAAATGTCCAGCACGCTCTACACCTCCTTCGAGTCACCCAGGCACAACAAACAGCTTTCTGGTGACTGTTGAACCTGCTGAATTTCCTACGTTCATCCACAGGGACAGGGCTCAGGCCGTGGGCTCTGCATGCCGAGGCGAGGTGCAGCAGGCCAGGCTCCCAGACGCCCTCTCAGGGGAACGCACGCACCTGAGGTAGGTACTGCCAGCCCTTCCTACACCTGGCTACCCCACGACACAGGACCCGCAGTCAACACGAGAGCCAGCATGCACAGGCAGCCTGGCCCTGGAGCTGAGGCTCACCCTTGCCCTAGGCCTGAGGCAACCGGCCTCCCTTATGGGACAAGGAGCAGCAGGGACCAGGACACAGAGTGCCTGCCAGGACGCCTGGCCGAGGGCACCCCAGGTCATGACCTCACAGCATCTGTGTATGCGCTAGCACATGCCAGGATCCGTATTTCACAGGGTGCGGCAGCTGTGCCGTGAGCCGAGTCGACCATGTGCATGAGATGGCGAGGACCCCCGCTGATCCTCCTCTGCAGGTCCTGCACACACCTGCCAAACCCTGGGGTGCGAGGAGCAGAGTGGGAGCCAGGTTAGTCTGCATCACAGGCCCCATCCAGCCACATGAAGTTGTGTCAGGAAGAGCTGGATGGAGCCCTAGATGTGGTCAGGACAGGACAGGTACCAGAGGAATGGCCCCATGACCAGAGTGTGGGCCCTCACACCCACCTGACTGCATAGGGAAGAGGGGAGCCCCCAGTGGGCAGTGAATGTGCCTCTGCAAGGGACCCCCATAGAGCCTACAGGACCGTGCAGCCAGGCTCTAGGCATGCACCCACCCACAGGAGAGGGGCAGGCCGGGACACGTGAGGGCTCACCCCAGGAACCTGCTCATTAGCCGCTTCCCGTGCACCTCAAGATGGGACCCGGCAGATCAGGAACCAACTAGACCCACTGCCCAGGGCTGTCCCTGCTGAGCTCCCAAGGTCCTGGGGAGACAGCAGAACTGCTGAGCTCTGCCCCATCTCTGGCTGAACCCTAAACCAAAGGCCACAAAGCCACCCTGAAGCCAGGGCCTGTGCGTTGCGATGCTCTTCCTGCCGCCAGGTCCTCGTGCTCCTCAGGACCTTCACAAGTCAGGTCTGGTGCCTCTGCCATCACTGCTCAGGCCTCTCAAGGTGGTCAGGACTCAGCCAAGCAGGTGCCGCCTGATGGCCGGAGCTGAGGGAGATAAGCCAGACTGTCTAGAAAGAGGGAGAGAAGAGCTTCCACTGAGAACCACAGGGGGACACCTGGACCCCAGACTGGACTCAAGAAGCAGAAGAGGTTTGCACATGAGGAGACGGGCCCAGCCTCCTACTGCCCAGTCCACCAGCCCTCGCAGAGCTGGCCACTGCTGCACAGGCCTCTACAGGAGGGCAGAGGTGCCCCCTCTCATGACGCGCGGTGTGGCAGTGACACCTGCTGGGGAACCTGTCACCTCGGGCCCCGGCTTTGTACTAAGTAGCTCTGTAGTGTCCCCAGTCAGTCTCTGACTGTACCCTTGAGGTCCTCAGCTTAGGCTCTGAGTTTCTGAGATGGCCTCACAGGGCCAGGAGCCATGTGGCTGCTCCAGGTCAGAGCTAGGATTAGAACCTAGAGCTGGACACTCGGAGCAGAACACACAGAGACCCGCTTCCTCCTGACACTCATCTTCTTCACGGCAAGGACACCAACCACACAGCACCTTTCCTACAGCCAAAAACTGGGCCAGCTTGCCGGTGCACACAGAGCCCTGATACTCTAGGAAGGTTCAAGTCCCAATCCACATCAGAAACCCCAGTAGCCGGCACAGTTCCTGATGCACCAGGAGTGCTTGATATCCATTGCCTAGTGTTGCCAGAATGGGCAAACGGGCAAGTCCTGTCAAAGTCTTTGGTGTTGAAGGAGAGTGGAGAAGAGAGGGGAGGGAAGGAATGGCAGGCGCGGTGTAGCCGCAGAGTCGAAACGGAAAAATGGAAGTCTTTGGTGTTGATGTAGAGTAGAGGGGAAGAAATGGCAGTGTTTGCTGTGGATGCAGAGTGGAGTAGAGAGGGGAGGGAATGGCAGTGTTTGGTGTGGATGCAGAGTTGAGTAGAGAGGGAAGGAATGGCAGTGTTTGGTGTGGATGCAGAGTTGAGTAGAGAGGGGAGGGAATGGCAGTGTTTGGTGTGGATGCAGAGTTGAGTAGAGAGGGAAGGAATGGCAGTGTTTGGTGTGGATGCAGAGTTGAGTAGAGAGGGAAGAAATGGCAGTGTTTGCTGTGGATGCAGAGTGGAGTAGAGAGGGGAGGGAATGGCAGTGTTTGGTGTGGATGCAGAGTTGAGTAGAGAGGGAAGGAATGGCAGTGTTTGGTGTGGATGCAAAGTGGAATAGAAAGGGAATAAGTGGCAGTCTCTGGTGTTCATGCAGACTGGAGTAGAGAGGGAAGGAATGGCAGTATTTGTTGTTGATGCAGAATGGAGTTGAGAGGGAAGGATTGGTTGTCCTTTCTTTTGGATACCGAATGGAGTGAAGACATTTGGGGAAATAATGTTTTTTTCTGTTTTTCATGCAGAGTGCAGTACTGAATGGTGGGGAATAATTGGCTGTTTGGGGGCTTATGGTTGTTTAAAACATGCCTTTCTGGGCATGCATGCGTCAGCACAACATTGTCTGCTATTCAACTCTTGGAGTCCTTGATTTCTTAGAAGTGCAGTGTGGCTTCCAGCATTTCATCCACAATTTTAGGAAATGCCGGGTCCTCTTGGTCTGCCTCTTACCTAACTCCCCAGTGTCTGCACTTACTCTGCACGGTGCTGACCTTGAAAATCCTGTGACTCTGAATAGCCCTGTGCTCTCACACCTGCAACTGGACCTTCTCTGGCCTGGGTCTCCTTCCCACCCCTACTAGGCCTTTCCCAGTTTTCTGGAAACCTGTAGTCTTTGGCTCTTTAAGAGTGCATGTCACCCCTTTCAGACACTTCCCCATGAAGCTGGCCTGCACTGAGACTTATCGGTGGGCGATGGCTTATGGGCCTTGGGGACCCGTGGCTTGCAGCCCAGCCCTCCCATGTGCTGGAGTTGTGGCCTCAGGTGGACTACTCAATGCTCTGTACCTGAGTCCCCATTTTCAAAATGGATATGATGAGAACTAGCTGTGCTTGAGTGTTTCAGAGTGCTGTCACACCGAGAGGATGGAAGACCTCAGCATGTTCAGGACGTGGTGTGGAGGGGGCTTGCTGCGTCCTCCACAAGGATCACCCCACTCCTATTCACCCCCTTTTCCTGCAGAATTCCTCAACGCAGGCTTTCTTGGCATTGTCTTACATACTGGGGGCCTGGAAAACACCTGTGAGGAACCCAACTGCCTCGAGATAGGGAGGGAGCAAGGTAGGACCAAATGGGCTTGGGTTTCAAGCACCCAGTGGAGCCCCAGGCACAGACAGAGTGGAGCAGCAGGGCTGCCCAGGAGTCTCCATGGGGCTTCGGCTGCACTCTCCTCTACAAGTCGATCTGTGCACAAACTCACCTCTGTCACTCCTTCCCCAGCCCCTCCTGCTCTCCCATCTCACCCCACCAGGACATCCTTTGAAAATCACAGCCACTTGATCCCAACCTGAATAGTGGCTCTGAGGAGAGAGACCAAGTGGTGTGGTCTTTCCAGGGCCAAGCTTCAGCCGTGGGCCGGAGGCATCTGTGGGTACAACACGTACTGCCCACGTGCTCTGGGCTCCGGAACAGGATGTCAGCTTTCCACGTACTGAGACTTATGAAAGAATGGGCCCCATGAACTGTTCATTCTCTAGTTGGCTTTTGTCACGTATTTTTGTCACAGAGATGCAAAAAACTGATTAAGACAGAAATTGGTACTGAGATTGGGGTCGTGGCTGTGACTAATCCCACCATGTGGTTCGGGAGCCCTTGAGCAGGGTCCATGGAGGAGTTTTGAAAAGTTTGGAGATGCAGGCTGGAAAAGCTTTGGAATGCTGGAAGTGGAGCTTGATGGGAGATTCTGTGGTAGCTCAAAAGACCAGCGTGCTGATTGGAATGTGAAGTGTATTCATGAGGTTTCAGAGGGAAAGGTGGATTGTCTTGGGAATTGGACTAGAAGACACTCAGGCTGCAGTTTAGCAAAGAACTTGGCTATATTTGACTCATGTCCTGAGATATTGTGTGAGGCTGCATTTAAGGGAGATGGATTAATTGAATTGGTGGAGAAAATTTAAGGGCAGCACAGCTTTTAGTCAGTGGCATGCATACTATTGGCAGCTTTTCACCATGTTTATTGTGCAAAATGGAGCAGAAAGTAGAGATACAGGATTTTAGAACTTGCACTTTGACCAGAAAAGTGCAGTAAAGCTGGGCTAGTGAAGGTGTGCTTGTTGAAGAGATTACAGCCTCTAAAGAGATGCTAAGTACTTTCCTCAGACACAATAGGAAGATGGCTTGAGGGTCTCTCAGGAATTTGCAAGACCATACCCACTGAAGGCTCAAGGATTTAGAAGGGAAAGTTAGTTTGGGAAGAAATCCTGGGGGCACCCTGCTTTTACAGGGTGACCTAGAAAACTGTTTCACCATGCTCAGCCATGCAGGCACCGAGAGGACCCTGCAGCCATGATTCCAGGGGCCCCAGCCACTGTGTGATCTGGCTGAGTCCTTGGTGCCAACAATGTGGTACTACTTCTTCAGGAACACAGGATCTCAAAGTGAATGGAGTCATGAAAGTTTCTATCAGAATTTCAAGAAAGGCCTGGGAGGTCAGGCAAAGTGTAACAGGGTCAGAGTGCCTCAAGCTGCCCCTGAGAAGGCCACGTGTGAAGATGTGCAGGTGAACCTGCAGCTGCAGCTGGTACCCCAGGAACTAAAAGATGCCACTAATGTGGACTGCCTGCCAATGAAGTCTGCTGTCCACCAAGAGAGGCAGACAGAGAGAGCCCACGTGCACTACAACCAAGGAGGCCGAGGGACTGCCCAAGTCCTTTGACAATAGCATCTGGCAGCCGTGAGTCCTAGACACTGTGAACAGCTATGGGCAGCCACCCCTCAGTCTGCCCTGCTGGGTTTCAGCCTTTCTTTGGCCCCACCCCTTCTTCCTAGGGCCCTCTTCCTTCCTCCAGAATGGACATTGTGCCACTGTCCATGGGATAGGTGTAACTTGCTTTTGATTTTCACAGGGTCTCACAACCAAGAGTTGGCCTTGAGTTTCAGAAGAGCCCCTGGACTTGGCCTGTTGGATGATACTAAAACTGTGAAGTCTGAACTCTCAGAGACGTAGTGAGTTTTACACCCTGAGATGGACATGAGTTCTGGGGATCAGGGGCAGAATACTAGGGCTTGGATGTGAGGTATCCCCCCAAAGTTCCTGTATATGCAGGAATTCAGAGGTTAAAAGATTAGATTATGACAATTATAACCCAATGGGTCCATGCTAGTCTGGACGGACTGGCTAGGTGGTAGCCATGGGCGTGTGGGGCTTGGCTGGAGGAGGCGGGTCTCTGGGGAGCCTGGAAGGTGCCTCTCCCCTGGGACTTCTTCCTTCTCTGTCCTCTCCTGTCCCCTCTCCTTGTCCTCCCTCTCCCTCTCCCTCTCCCTCCCCCTCCCCCTCCTTCCCAACCTCTTTCCTCCACTGGGCCCTTCCCCATGATGCTCTCCTCCCCTGCAGCCTAGAGCAATGGAGTCAGTGGTCTGTGGATTGAGACCTATAAAACCATGAGCCCCAAATAAACTTTCCCTCCTCAAAGCTGTTTTTGTTTGGTGTTCTGGCCTCGGTAAAGAGACACTGGCGGAAACACACCTCCTTCTCACTCTGCGGACACCTCACTGGGCCCCCGCACCTCCCTAGGAGGCCCCCCTACCCCTGTGCTCCCCCGGCCTGCTCCTGACAGGGTCCCACCACTGCGGCAGGGCTCACTGAGGTCCAGGCCAGTGTGCAGCGTGGGACTGGTCCTGGATCATGCCCAGGGACTTTGCTGAGAGAATTCTGTGTCCCTGCCACACGCACTCGCAGGACAGTAACTGCAGAGGAGGCGGGGTGCTGACCGACTGGCCCTAGTGGTCCCTTCACTGTGCATACACATGTAAAACTGTCATTTTGCAGATCTTAGATGAAACAATTTTTATCTTTAAAAAAAGAAACCTTGGGCAGGCCTAGGTCCCGCCCCTCCTGGGCTGCTGCAGCTTGGTGTGCTGCCCCCCATGCAGCCGGCCCACCCGAGGGTGGCAACCACACTGCATAAGATCCAAGCCCCTGGGCCAGCACGGATGGGCATGCAGGTCAGCTTCTCGTGTCCCACATGCACGTTCTTACCAGCCCCCACAGGAACGCTCAGCTTCCGAGAGCGCTATGGACTTTCCTGGATCTTCCTGTCATTCTTGCTATAAACGTAAAGAGGGCGGAGGGCAAGGGAAACAAAGTCAGGAGGCACTGACCCAAGTTGCCTTTTCCCCATGGTCTGCTTGTAGGAAGTGATGGATTTTCACTGCCTGTTAACTGCTTGTTAACTGCTTCTGGTTCTCACCCACTGAAGGCAGAACAGCAGAAACGTTGGCCCTGGCAGAAGCCACCTGGTGATGGGAGGGCTGTTTAGGCTGTGGGTCCCCACAGGTCTGAGCAGATCCTGTGGCTGGGGAGAAGCTAGGCTCGGAGGTGGACTTCCCAAGGCCATGCGTCCCCTCTTGACTATGGAGAATGTAGGCCATGAGAAAGTCTGTCTGGCAGACTGACCTCAGTGGCCTGTAGCTCCACCCTGCTTTGATTATTTCGTGAACAAAGTTGCTGTCCAGGTTGAGTCCAGCAAATGGGCATACATGTGTATGTCCTTCCCAAGTCCTGAGGAGGCCACCTGCTGTTCAGAAGCCACTTCCAGCCCCGGAGCAAATGAGCGTGATTATACATGGATGCTAGCTGCTTTGAAATTCACTCTGCGGATGTGTCCAGTAGGCTGTGGGGACTGAAGCCTGGCTACCATCTTCACAAAGCTGTCCCTCAGCGTTGGCAGGACACTGGCTCCAGGGCCCCATGGAGCATGCAGATGCCAAGCGTCTGAACATACCCTACACACACCTCCTTTAAGTCACCTCCAGTTCACCTGTGACACCTGACACTGTGCAGAGGTTGTTTGGGGGATAGTAACAGAGGAGCGTCTGTCCATGCTCACACTCACTTCCTTTTTTCCAAACACTTGGAACTGCATTGGGCTGAATCCACAGTCGTGGAACCCGCTGGTGCAGAAAGGGGGCAGAGTGTCCCTGCGGCAGAAACCCTGCAGAGCGGTTCTGCTGTAGGAGCAGGCAGGGTGCACGCACCGCTTCCTGAGGAGGAAGCACAGTGGGCACAGAGGACCTCGGAGAGACAGTGTCAGGATGCGAAGAAGCTGCACCACTGTGTGCACTGGCAGGAGAGAGGGAAGAGAGGGAGTGGGAGATGAGGAGGAGGAGGAGGAGGGGAGGAGGAGGAGGAGGAGGGGAGGAGGAGGAGGAGGAGGAGGAGGAGGGGAGGAGGAGGAGGAGGAGGAGGAGGAGGGAGGACCTGCATCACTGTGTGGACTGGCAGGAGAGAGGGAAGAGGAGGAGAAGAAGGAGGAGGAGGAGGGGAGGAGGAGGAGGGAGGACCTGCATCACTGTGTGGACTGGCAGGAGAGAGGGAAAAGAGGGAGTGGGAGATGAGGAGGAGGAGGGGAGGACGGGAGGAGGAGGAGGAGGAGGAGGAGGAGGGGAGGAGGGGAGGAGGAGGAGGAGGAGGGAGGACCTGCATCACTGTGTGCACTGGCAGGAGAGAGGGAAGAGAGGGAGTGGGAGACAAGGAGGAGGAGGAGGAGGAGGAGGAGGAGGAGGGGAGGAGGAGGAGGGGAGGAGGAGGAGGAGGAGGAGGGGAGGAGGAGGAGGGGAGGAGGAGGAGGGGAGGAGGAGGAGGGGAGGAGGGGAGGAGGAGGAGTGGAGGAGGGGAGGAGGAGGAGGAGGAGGGAGGACCTGCATCACTGTGTGGACTGGCAGGAGAGAGGGGAGAGAGGGAGTGGGAGATGAGGAGGAGGAGGAGGAGGAGGGGAGGAGGAGGAGGAGGGAGGATCTGCATCACTGTGTGGACTGGCAGGAGAGAAGGAAGAGGAGGAGAAGAAGGAGGAGGAGGAGGAGGAGGAGGGAGGACCTGCATCACTGTGTGGACTGGCAGGAGAGAGGGAAGAGGAGGAGTGGGAGAAGAGGAGGAGGAGGAGGAGGAGGGGAGGAGGAGGAGAATGAGCGAGGCAGGGATACTTGCTCATGAAATCTGACAGCTCCATGTTGGCTGATGACCCCGCTGAAGTCCAGTGAAAGAGGAACTACCTGTAAAAACCAGAGGTCGTTGGAAACACTGAAGGAAGAGATCAAAATCCCCTGGGGCTCAGCAACTAGAGGAGGCCCAAACATCGGGACCATTACTCTGTGGGAGCCACAGCAGAGCTTCTCACCTTGGGATTTCTGCCTGAGCTTCAGACTTGCAGGAGAGAAGATCCAATTGGCCTGGCCTGGATCAGGATTAAAATCCCCCAGGTCAACAGCCATAGCTAAGACGGGGAGTTGGGGAGGGGTGGAAGGCAGGCAGCTAGCAAAGCCCAGTCAGATGCCCATTCTGTGTATTGTACTATACCTCAACAGCATCGGGGGAGCTAAGATCCCCTGGAGAACAAGCAGACAGTCTCTGCCCTCAGAAGCTCAGGGGGTTCTGAGGAGCGGAGCTCCACCCCGTTAGTGTCCCTTGCACCGCACCAAGACCTGGGGTCCCTGAGGCTCAGAGGGAATCTGCAGACCACCAGGCAGCCTAGACCCGTGCCTGCAGGAGCTTTCGTAACCAAGCCCTAAGCTGAGTCCCTCGACTCGTGCCCCAGCTTGTGGAGGACATGGGTTTTGAAGAGGGGTGGGGACACAGGAAGGGAGGAGGAAAGACAGGGTGGGCTCCCTCCTCGAGTTCCTGGAAGACCAGCTGTCTTTCAGGCCAAGGTTAACACAGTGGGAGCTAATGGGGGACCCCGGCGTGTCCACCTTTGTGGTCCCCAGCACAGCGGAGTGCACTAATACCAGCTGAAGATTCCTCTGTACGGAGAGAAAGCCAGCAGGCGCAGGGTTGTGGCAGGTGTGTAGGAGTCACAGCCGCAGCCATGGCTAAGTGACCTAGACGTAGGAGTTGGTTTTTAAACTGGCACCAAGTGTGTGTTGATAGAGTTGTGAGGAGTCCTGGGGTGAGCACTCAGTGAAGTCCGTTCCTGTGTTCTTACGGCTTCTTGCTAACGCATGTTCTTCATATTCAATATTGTTCTTGTTGGAAATTCCACTTCTTTGACACAGTCTTTAAAAATGATTTTTATCAGTGGAATGAGGAGGGAAACCCAGGTCTGAAAAGCCCACTTGCTCTTCATGGAGACTGTGATTCCAGGCCGCAGCCCCGCCACCTGGTGGCAGCATGCTGCACCATGTTCTTCAGAAATTAAGGAGATTTGACATTTCTTCAGGAGGGGTTTCCACCACCCCTCTGACCACACATCATCCTAACTGATACGTGGCGCTGCTTTAATGTAGGTCATGAAGGTTATGAAAACACCCAACACAACTAAACCCGCTGTTATCTTGACTTTCAATGGCTTCTACTTTAGTCTCCCTCAAAGCCCCCAAGACCTCTGCTGCATCAGGAATTCCAAGTTTGGGAGTCCCTTCAATCAGCGACATAAAACTATCGTGTCATGACACCAAGACCCTGGGCAAAAAAAAAAAAAACAGCTAATTTGGACAGCTTCAGAATTAAAAATCCTTGTGCTTCAAAGGGCACTGTTAAGATCATGGAGACAACCCATACAACAGGGCGAACAGTCTTGCCAATCTAGTGTATTTCTATTGCATAAAGAACACCTACAACTCTATAATAAAAAATGAAACTCTATTAAACGTGGGCAAGATACCTAAAGAGATATTCTCTAAAGACGATTCACAAAGGGAAATAAACGTATGAAACTATAGGAGCATGAGCCACCAGGGGATGCACGTGGAATCAGGAGCACAGCCCTGCCCACACTGACTGTGGCCACGTGAAGCCGAGCCCTGAAGACGCTGCACGGGAGCCCCATGTGTCACGGCTGCTCTAGAGAGCAGGGGACAGCTCTCACAGGACCCTCGAGGAGTCCGACAGACCCACAATCCCAGGTGGCACACAGATCTAAGAGCAGTGAAGACAATGCACACAGATAGGAATGAGGACCGGGTGTGCAGGGGCATCGTCCACAACAATCCAGAAGTCCATCGGCGCCTCGCCATGGAGCAGGGCCCATCTGCACAGAGCACAGCGACTGTGCACAGTGAGGCTGACCTCAGAAACGCCAGGCCAAGAACAGAGCCCAGCCACTGACGGGTGTCTGGTGGGACTGAGGCGGGTATGCACAGCAGGAAAACCCACAGGGGCATCAGCCAGGGTGACAGAAGTGCCCTGAGGCCGGCCACAGTGATGGCCCCCCACACTGCATCTGTGAGACGCCCTCACCTAGTGCACTTGAGAGGAGTGGCCGAGCAGTTTTTAAATCTCACTTCACAAAGCTGTTAAAACTAAAGACAAAGCCTGTTTGAACGGCTCATGGAGAAGGGGTTCTCCATCCCTCCCCTGGGCAAACACGACAGTCCTGCTTAGAAGCACTGTCCAACTGTGTAGGCTGACCTTTCACAGAAATAAGACCTTTTCATAAACCATTTGGGGCTTTGGAAATGTTTTTCAGCTTTATTTTCCCAGTGGCATCTTCCCTTCCTCTGGACTCATCGAAACGCCTCGTGAAACAGGGACAAGGTACGCTTTCAGCATCCAGAGGCCACCCCGACCTGACCTGCCCATCTGCCTCCTGGTTGGTTTGAGCCACGCCCACTGCCCCACACCAACATGTGTGTGCTGACCCACGGGGCTGTGGCCTGGCAGTCCTGAGAGGCACCAGAGCCAAGGCAGGCCCTGCTGGGCTCCAGGTTTAGACTCCTTAAGTCCTTACTCCTGGACCTCTGCAGCTCACAGAGGCAGGTCACAGGCCACGCAGCAGCCCCTTGCCCAGGAGCTGAGCCCACAGGTTCCCAAAATGACTTGAGCTTTCCCGTCTCTCTCCCCATGACTGACAGTCAGAGAGATGCCCCGCAGAGGACAAGAGAGCATTTCTCACAACTCCCCTCGCTCCTCTGAACAAGGCCCATTGTCAATGACTTTGAAAAGCACGTCCTACAGTAGAGAACAAAAGAAGGCTGGAAGCACTCAGGATACTGAGGAATCATTTCCTCTCTCCTATCTCCAAATAAAAAACAGCCTTATGATGCATTAGATTGAAATGTTTAAATATTGAACCAGTGCCAAAAAAATGATCTGTAAGCCTCAATAAATTTCATGAAACTTAGAAAAGATATCATTATCCCGTCTGACAGTGTCTTTCACGACTTAATGCTTGCAGCCTGCATCAGGGCTGAGGGAGAGTGGGCATGCAGCAGGCCGGACTCGCGACTGCCAGCTGCAGCATACACTTGGCCTCTTCCGCGGAGCAGTGGCATCTTCCTTGAGTATTAGATGCTGACAGTTAAGCATGCAGCTTCTTCCCAGAAAGGAGGAGGAGGGCGGCATGTGTGCAGGAAGGGCTGCGCAGGGCCCGATCCTCCCAGAGGGGCAGCAGCTCTCTGAGAAGGACATCAGCAAGGCCTCTCTTCCCCACCCTCGCCTGCAGCCAGCACTTCACCAAAAGCCAGCAGGTAGGAGCGGAGGCCCTGTGTGCTATGGGGTCCCTGTCCTTCCATTTCCCTCTCTTTCGAGAATGCTGCGCACGGCTTCTCTTCTCAGGCCACCGGGGTTGGAGGGAGGAAGAGGCTGAGACCGAGGGAGGAAGCCAGCTTGCCCAGCGCGAGCTCAGCGCAACAGGGAGGGTGCCGGAGTTCAGGAGGATGTCCTGTGGGAGGCTGCCCATGAGACCCGTGCCACTCCTCATCTCCCAGTAAGCATCTCAGGGAGTAGGGGAGCGAGCTAGGGCCGGCAAGGCGCGCCCAGGGCCTCTCTGAACAGTTCACTAGCAAGTCCTGCTGATGCCAGCTGCCGCGTCACCTGTGTGACCTCCACAGGTCCTTCTGCTGACACCTCCCTAACCTGCCAGGCCTCCTTGGAGCTACCCTCAGGGAGTCCTGCAAGGAGAGGCCAGTGCGATGGCCTTCCTGGGTGCAGGGCCCTGCTCACTCGCCATCCCCTGTCTGTGGCTTCTTCCCCAGGTCTTGTCACACAGTGCAGGAGCCACCTCAGGAGCCACCGGGACACTCCCTTGTGCTGAGGCTCTCTTGCGGCTCTCTCCAGTCTGGCCGAGGCTGGGGCAGGCTGTTGGCCGGGTTCCTGTCCTTCTCCAGCGTCCACAGGGGCCTGCTCCTGGGGCTGGCACTGAGCCAGCACAGGCACACACCGGAGGCCGAGCGGACACAGGGACACTGTGTCCACGCTCACCTCCCCTCCCAGACCTGGGGACGCCCACCGCCTCCCTGGCCCTGTCACCTGCAGGACTTAAGAGTCCATTTTGAATTTCCCTAGCGGATCTGCCTCAGGGCGACCTCAGGGCCTCCTGGAGGCAGCCCAGGGCCCAGGTAAGAAGGAGGGTCTTTCCTGAGGGTGCAGCCACGGCGTGAGGGGCTCCCAGGCCCCTGTCTAGGCCGAGGACCCTGGTGCCGCTGGCCCAGTCCCGGGCAGCTGAGCCGCACGAGGCAGAGACTGAGCCATTGGGACAACAAAACCCAAACGCCACGGGCCAGCCGCTTCCTCCCGAGTGGAGCCCAGGCCCTGGGCCTGCTCCCCACAGGAAACCGCTCTTCTGATATTCTGAAGCCTTTTATGTGGAACACGTGTGGCCAAGTAGTGAGCCCACGACCTCATCCTGAAGTGACTGTGATTGACAAAGCACCCTGCCGCCTGCCAGCCTCACCCCCGGGGAAGCGCATGGTTCGTGTTTTCAGGAGTCCGTGGCTCAGCCTCCGGAATCCAGGGTCTGTAGACCTTGTGGGGAGTGGGGAGGGGAAGCCAAGCCCTGGGGGGCCCCGGGGGGGCCCTGGAGCTCCTGTCCTGCTTCCCCTCCTGCTGGGGCCCTGCCAGCAAAGCCCAGCAAAGCCAGGCACAGGGACCCCTGCACACGCCCCCAGATGCCTGTGGAGGGCGTGGGAGACGGCTGTGTGGGCCCCAGAGAGCTAGCCTCTCTTTTGCTCTGAAAACCAGCGCATTCTTTCAGAAATACCAGCTACTTCTGTGGAAATAGGAGAATCCACCCCTTGGAGCCTTGAAGTCCACCTGGCCCGCGGCAGGGGAAGGAGCCGCTCTTGGGGGGGCTTTGCCCAACTGGCTATGCCCACAGCGCTCAGCTTTCTCACAGTGAAGACCCTGCTGTCCCCAACAGCACCGGGGCTCACCCTGTCCATCCCGGCTGTCACCGTCCCATGGCCAGGAGGGCTGACGGCTCTTCCCTTAGTTCACGACCCTCCCTCCACGGTGTCCCGTGGGGTCCTAGGTGGATGGAAGCAGCGGAGGCTGAGTGCCCTCACCATGGCAGGCTGGGCAGGCTGGGTGCAGGAGCCAGCAGCACACAGGCCCTGGGGGTCCCAGGTAGAACCAAGGATGTACCTGTGAGGAGGGACGCAGCTGCTGGGCCTGGTGTCCACCAGCTGTGAGCCCGAGGGCACCGAGCCCTGGACAGAATCCCAGATGCCGCTGCTTAAGCCTTTGCTGCTGGTCCTTCCTACTGCCACCCCAGGAAAGGAGGACACAGTGATGTGCGGAGCCTGCTCCAGCCACTGCCCTGTCCTGACAGGTGCAGACCAACAGCAGAAGGCTGAGGACAGCAGGGTGCCAAGGCGTCCAGGGGTGTTCAGGACAGGAAGAGCATGACCCAACTGGCATATTTAAAAAGCAAACTGGCTGCTAGGTGAGGAAGACATGGAAGGGGAGGACAGAAGAAAGACGTCAGCCAGGAGCGCACTGCCCTGCTGGGAAGGGGAGGGGCAGCCTGGAGTTGGGCCGACAGGAACGGTAGACAGGGTAGAAATGTTCTTGAAGGTTGGAGCTGTAGGCCCTGGTGAAGGAGGTGACGTGCCAGGAGCAGGAAGAAGGCCTAAGCCGTGATCTCGGGCTCCTGACCGGCTGGCTAAAGCACACAGGCAGGTGAGACGGTGGAGACTGCAGAGAAAGAAAGGGAGAGGCCAGCAGAGGACTGACGAGGGACTCCACATTTAGAGGTCAAGTGGAAGACAAAGACCCAGCAATGACGCTGGGAGAGAGCTGTCTGGGAGGCCAGAGGGAGAGGGGCCTGGGCTGCAGCTCCAGAGAGCGGAGGCTGCCTTCGAGGGGGAGGCAGCGCTCCGCAGTGCCCAGTGCAGTCGGGGACTTAAGCAAGGGGCCCTCGAGAAAGCACAGTTGAATACGGGAACGTGTTGGCCATCGTGACCTAGCAAAGCCACCGAAGGTGAGACGGGGACCACACGGAGAGTTTGCCCAACCTTCCTCCTAGGAAGGCGAGGAGGGCGGAACCCATGCTCAGGTCGCCTGGAGTCCCCCGAGACGCGTCAGAGGGAAGTGCCGGGGGCCTGGAGCTGTGTGGTGAGGTACTACCAAGGCAGGGAAGGATCCAGAGGTGACTGAGCTTCTTAGAAGAAGAGGGAAGGGCAGGGGAGGGGCGGGTGGGGCTCAGCAGAGGAGGTGAATGGGTGACAACCCGGGAAGGGTGATCCACGCGGCCCATCCGGATGAGCTGCCTGGGCTTTGGGAAGCCCATCAGGCTCCTCCTCTCCAGAGCAGGGACATGGGCCCTGTCTTCAGGGGTCGTCTGCAGATGGCAATTCTTTGCAAAGCCTTGAGTTTCCCTAGAGGAGCTCTTGGGGTGGCTGGGGTCACCATGGGCTTAGGGACACCGGTTCACGTGAGAAACTACTAGGTGTTTTGTTCACATCTGTACAGAACAAAGCCAGGGCCCTCTGAGAAGAGAGGACCGACCCCGTAGCACTGGGCCGGAGATTCCTCCTCGGAGCTGGGATGTGCTCCCAGGGAGAGTGTGAGCCAGTGGAGGCCCTGGGTCCTGGAGGGTCCTTCCCCCTGTCAGGAAGCACCGACTAAGCCCGGTGTCAGGACCCAGGAGGCAAGTCCAAGAGCTGAGCGCAGGCTGCAGAAGTGGTTCTAGAGCAGCATCCCTGTCCCCAGAAGGGACGGCAGGAGGGGACAGGAGGCAAGGGGACAGGAGGAAGGTTGGAGCCCTTAGACCCAAGCACTGCCTGGGAACACGCTCCCCTCAGGGCTGTGAGCGGAGCTGGGTGCCTCGGAGTCCTGCAGGACCCAGCACAGATGCCCAACTCTTACCCTCCTGCAAGTGCTTTGCCCCAGCCAACTGTAAAGCCCACACCAAATCCTCTGACGGCCTCAACACCTGTCCAGCTCATGATGGAAGACTTCTTAGACCCGTGGAGAACAAAAGAAATAATAAACAGTTTACTTTATGGGAAAAAATGCCACAAAGTGACTGAGAACACTTTATAAGGATGAAAGGGTTGATTCACCAGAAAGACACAACAATTCTGAATTTGTGTGCAGCCAATAATTTACCAAAAATATATCCTAAGTTTGATTATTGACAGTTCAAAGATGAATATAAAATCATCATTATGCAAAATTTAATGTGTCTTTCTCAACTGATAAGACAAGCAGACAAGAGATCAGAAGGGTGCAGATGGTCTGAACATGGTTAGGCACAGGACACTGGACAAGTCCTGTGGAGTACACACTCTTCCAGGGGCACAGGCACACTTACAAACCTCACCGGAGTAAACCACAAACTCCACGTCGTGGAGATCACGCAGGAGCATGTTTTCTTGTGATGCCTAAAGCTAGAGACCCATAATGAAAAGATAACGAGGAAGTGCCCATCGTTCAGATCCGATGCAAATCAAAGAGGAAATACCAGTGGAAATCAGAGGCTGTCAAGCTGCATGGTGATGAAAACGCGGCATTGAAAGTACAGAGACGCAGCTAGGGCTGTGCTTAGAAGGAAATGTGCAGCCTCAGGTGCTCTTATGACATGACACAGGCTCAAGCCAAGGAACTGAGAACATCTCCAAATGTGGACTAAAGACAGTGTTAAGCCAGAAGGACAAAGGCTAAAAGCAGAATCCAACAAATCAGAAAACAAACACCCAACATGGCGTCCGTGAGGTCGAGAGCTGGTCTTGAAAGGCCAATGAAATGGACAACCACCAGTAACAAAGGGATCAAGGAATAACACAGGGATGCGCAATCACCGCAGTGCAGATTAAAATGAGCATCACCAGAGTTGATACAGACCGAGAGCAGCTCGACTTGGCACCTTGAAACTTCAGACTAGATGCACAAACTCCTCAGGAACTACATCCTGAAAAGATGATAAAAAGTGAAAAATCTGGACCCTTGTATACAGTGAAGAACACAAGCCTGCAAATTCAAACCCTCCCAGCAAGCAACTGTCCTCCCCAGAGGGCAAATCCTCCCAGGGTGTGCGGTTTAACATTCTATTAACCCTCGGAGGATTCTGAAGAGTACCATGAGATTTTGTTCTGACCCTATGTGGTAGGCAGAATTCTGAGAGGAATCCCAAATTCCCAGCTCCATGATGTACACACGTCTTTTTCCAGATTTTCAACCAAGTGTCTCTAAACACTACTTCAATTGGATTTTGAAGATAGAACTAAGAATTTACATCAACTGACTTTTTCAGTTTATGAAAAACGCCATTGGGATTTTGGTAGGATTGCCCTGAACCTGCAGATCACATACGCTTTGGGTGGTGTGCAAAGTTCCACATACTAATTCTCCCAGCCCGTGAACATAGAATACCTGTGCATTTCTTTGTGGAAATAAATCCTGGATGTCTGTCATCAATGTCTCAGGGTTTTCAGCATATCTTTCACCTTCTTGGTTCAGTTTATTCCTCGGTGTTGACATGATCTGCCTTTTATAAATGAGGTCATTTTCTTCATTCCTTTTTGAATGGGTTGTTGTTAGTGTCTACAAAGGCAACTGATTTTCATGCATTGATTCTGTACCCTGTAGCTTGGCTGAATTCATTACTTCAAAAAAATTTTTGGTAGTGTTTTTAGGGTTTTCTACAGATAAGACCAAGTTTTTGCCAAGAGACTGTTTTACGTCTTCCTTTCTGATTGGAATGACGTACTTCCTCTTCCTGCTTCATTGCTCTGCTTAGCAGTGCACGGTACTTGATGTACGGAGCAAGAGGGACATCTCTGCCTTACCCCCAGTCTTCAGGAAAGTGTGAGCATGAGGTTGGCTGCAGGCTGGTGGGAGTGTCGGTCACAAGTTTCTAGGGCTCTATACTTATTGCTGCCTGATTACCCAGTGTGCTCACATGCAGCTGGTCATTGCGGCCCTTCTTTGTACCTCTGAGGCGTCAGTTGTAATGCTTCTTTTGAAAGTGGGATGTGGAAGTGTCCACATATCATTGTATTGCTATTTCTGCCTTCATCTCTGATAACATTTGCTTTATATATTTATGTCCTCCATTTTGGGTGCATACATGTTTACAATTATTATATCCCCTTGATGTGTTGAGACTTTTATCATTACAGAGTGCCTTTCCTCGTGTCCTGAGACAGTTTCTACTTAAAGCCCATTTTGTCTGACGTATGTGAGGCCACTCTGCTTTGTGTTGGCACCCGTTTAGATGGAATGTCTTTTTCCACCTCTTCACTCTGGTGTGTGTGTGTCCATGGAGGGAGGAGGCGGGACGGCTTGCCTTTTGTTCACTCATCAGCTCTGTGTCTTTTGGTTGGTGGTTTAATCCACGCCTTTCAAGGTGATGACTGATGATAGGGACTTGCTGCAGTCTGTGTGGTCCCTCCTTCCTTTCTTCCCCTCCTGCTGTCTTTCTTTGTGATTCACTGATTTTTTAATAACCATAAAATTTTTATTACTTTGTTTTATATATTTCCTACAATTATTTTCCTCGGGGCTACTTTCAGGATTACAAAAAGCATCTTAAAGTTATGAAATCGGTTTTAAGTTAAACTGCTAATCCGTTAAGTTTGCAAGCAAAAAAATTCTACATGTTGTTTCTGCCACATTTTGTGTGATTGCTGTCACAATGGACAACTTTTGAACAGTCTGTACCAGTTACCAGATTCCGGTACCTGTAGCCATTTGTAAGACTTTGTCCTTCCATGCTAGATCTAGAAGTGATGGCTGTCATTGCCGCAGTACTAGAGTGCCCTGATGGGATGGCGTTCTCACCTGTGAGGGGCAGTACCCCCGTGTGCCCTCTGCTGTCAGATGGCCTCCACTTCTGCCTGGAGCCCTGGCGCCCTGTGCCAGCCTTGCAGGCGGAGCTGGGGTGCTGGACTCCACGCCTGCTCCTGGAGACTGTTACCTCCCTTCCTGCACAGATGGCACAGGGTCTGGACGGCAGGGGTTTGTTGGTGGTGGTTTAGTTTGTTCTTTAGCACGTTGGATATATCATCCCACTCCCTGCTGCCTGGCAAAGATCATGCTGAGAATTCTGCTCACAGTTTTATTCAGAAGAAACTTGTGGTGAGTCACTTTTTTTACTGCTTTCAAAGTTCATTACCTTTGGCATTTGATGATTCTATTCTAAGGTGTCTTAGTGAAGACCTCTGTGTTTAGTCTATCTGGAATTGGGGGGTTATGGATGGGAGTGGCCATGGCCCTCTCTGTCATTATTTCTTTGAAGACACGGTTCCCCTTTCTCTCTCTTCTCCTTCCGAGACTCCTCTAGCGTATGCATTGGCTCTGCCTGTCCCACCAGCCCACGGCCATTCTTCACTCCTTTTTATTCATCTACTTATTTATTTTGGTTTCTCTGTTTGATCTGAGCTTGTTGATTCTCTCCTGCTTGAAAAAGGGGGCTCAGTTCAGTTCTGTTCTTAGATCCAGAATTTCTGTGTGGTCACTTTTTTTTTATAATTTATGGCTCTTTGCTAAAATTCTTGTTTTTCCCATGAGTCATTTTGCTAGTCTCTCCCGCTGTCAGGCTCTGTTTCCTGGTAGTTCAGTAACGCCCCTTAGGGTGAGTATCTGAGTTCCTGTCAGGCTCTCTAGATGTGTTCATCAAAGGCTGGTTGCTGGTGCTGATTATCATCCTCTTCTGGGCCATGTTTCCCAGATGACTCAGGATCCTTATGGTCTTGCATTAATGTCTGCATGGTTTTAATTTTAATATTAAGCAAAACACTACAGGTCTCCAGACCTGCTGTAGGACAAAGAGAAAGATGTGGACTAAGTCAGTATCAAAAAGAAATTAAGTAGATGGAGAAGAAGCTGACCTGTTCTGGAAATGCCTGGGGCCTGGGTGCTTTGGTAAGACTGTCCCTGCTTCTGAGCAAGATTGGTTCTTCCTGAGGTCTCAGACTCAGCGCCTGGATGTGCTTCAAGGTTTCTGAATACTTAAAATAATATTTTGTCCTCATTTTCTTAAGAAGTTTTAGAGGAGATGAAAGAGCATGTCCTTCCTCCAAACTGGAATTCCCCTTGTGTGCTGTTGGTGCAGCTTGAGGCTGTGATTTAGAGAGCAAAACCCTGTGAGTTAGGAGCGTAGAAGGAATGTGCTGTATAATGCCGTAGTGTTGCTTCCAGAGCCACGTTGCCCCAGGAGCTCAGACAGAACCTTCCCATTTAGCACCGACTCCGCCCTCCTCTGAATCATTGAGTTAATGTTCACTCAAGTTGGTAAAAGGAGGAAGAGTCACGCACCAGGTGCTCCTGGACCCCATGACTGCCTTGGTTTCAAAGGGGACGTGGAGCCCTGTGGGTCTTCCCCCTGGAGTCCGGGACACGGCATCGACAGCGGACGGGTGTGGCCTCTCCTGGGTGCCAGCAGTGCTGCTGTCCCTGTGCTGTGAGTAGAACTCCAAGCCTGCCCCCTGCAGGGAGATTGCCTCCTGGTCCCAGAGACTTACAGGAAGTGCCTGCAAACACACTCTGGCTGCCTGAGATGAGGTTTCCCAAGCTCTCTCTTCTCAATTCTGTTAAGGCCACTCAGCAGTAGCCTCCGAGGGCACCTCAAGCTGGTGAAAACTTTGTTTTACCTTCACACCAAGGGCAACTTACTGTCCTGAAAGTCACGAAGCTCACATGTCCAGGAGGGTCCCTTCTGTGCCAACCCACGTCACCTCATCTCCATCACCCCACCTGTGCAGAGAATGACCTTCCTCAGCTACACCCAAACTCAAGAGAAAGTGAGGGCCATCTGGCAAGACCGCTGTCCTAACCCATAGTGGGTGTGACTCTCTTCTCTAACGTGTTTGGAAGGTGTCTCTTCCTTAACACATCCCTCATATTGATCGTTACTTAAACTAGAGGAGGAGAGCTCTGTTCAAGGACTCACATGTACCAAGACAAAACTGCAGCCAACTCCAGTGGGCTGGAGGGTCCTCAGAATCCAGGTTATGTGTGAGGGGAAAGATGAGCCTGGGGTCACGTCCCCCAGGAAGCACCCATCTCAGTATGGGTACAACCGGTTTCACACAGAACAGCTACATCTCAGGGTACAAGTAAAAGCTGGTCACCTTCATTGGAAATTCCATCCCGTTTCCAGGTGGGAAAGAAAGATGCCTACAACTTGTGCAGAGAGCGTGGCACTCACCAGGTCCAGCCCGCAGAGTGCCGGCCAAGCGAGTGAGAGGGCGGCGGGTCAGTGGCTGAGATTTAGGCTTGAAGTAATGGTGAGACCCAGAGAGTGAAGAAGTGACCACGTCTAGGACTATAAAGGAAAAGCGAGCTGTCTTTATAAAATAAAACACACTCAGATGCCAAGTCTTAGGAGCTAGAGGATGGGGACCAATTTGAGTGACAGAATGAAAGATCCGTGTGCAGCAGGATCACCATCTGAATAACCAAAAGGGCAGCATGCAGGAGGGAGACGGGCAGTAGATGAGCACCCTGAGCCACAGCTATGGACACACAGGTGATGCCAAGGCCCTGTGGCAGAAGTGAGGAGCACCAGCTTAAAGGGTAAGACCTGGGGCTGCACCACACTGGTCCAATCCTGGATGATCATACCCCTCACCCCGAACACACTGATATCCATTCCAGGACTCCATAGATCATCCCCCCCAGAGAGAAGAGAAAGGCCATCCATCTTCTAACCAGAATGGTCTTTGTGAACATGTTCAACATTAAATTTCTGGTAAAATGCTTTAAAGCAATACAATTAAATCCTTAAATAGTTCTTAATTCAAAACTGTGGGCTTTTATAATTGACTTTGATGAACATACCGTGAAATATCTCACTAGCCTTTGCATTAGTTCCTATTGCTGTGGAGATAGTCCTCCTCTGTTAGCTCACGGTCCTGACAGCCAGCCACGTTTGGTGGGGCACAGCTGGATTCTCTGCCCAAGCTGACGCCCAGGTATCAGCAGTGCAGGGCCCACGCGTCCGGCTCTGAGAGCAAAGTCCACCAACTGGACAGAACAAGGGGGGTCCATCCCTAGCTCTGAGGGCTGCTCCTTTCCCAATCCTTGCCCGTGCCACCCCACTACTGAAGCAGCAACAGAGACCCCTCACGGCAAACACTCCCACTCCTTCATTCCCTCTGCTTTCAAGGGGCTCCTGTGGGCAGATCAGACCCACGTGGATAATTATATATTTTAGGGTCAACTGATTCGCAACGGTGACCACATCTGCAAAGCCTCTTTAAGCAGTGGAAACAGTGATGTCTGATGCTGTGACCAGGGGCCAGGAATCCAAGCGGCACAGCCCAGAGTTCTGCCTACAACACTGGAACGTTCTGGTGCATTATGATAGAGTGCCTGGTCTAAACCAAGTGATCCATCAAGTAGGACTAGAAAAATCCATAGACCTAATTAAATGTGGCCAATTGTCATGATCTCATGCTCCTGATCAGCGACCTTCGATAACTCCTCATCACCTGCTAAACTCAGCATGAACCCCTTAGTGTGTCCTGGAGGGCCTCATGGTGCTGCCCCAGCTGGACTTCCACCCCGTTGCCCTCTGGGTCTGCCTCTCCCTGTTACAACCCCTTGTCCACCTCTGGCCTCCCTTTCCTTTCTCAGAGGGAGGCCATCTGCCTCTATCTGACACAAGCTCGCCACTTTTTATGAACAAAAGAGAGCGTGAACACTCTGACGTTCGATGGTGTGCACCTGCCGTCACTGGCCAACCGTGACAGTGAAGTTGGAGCAGTACGTGAAGCCTGCTCAGGACTGTCTCCTCCTCGGGCCCGTCTGCAGATGCGTGCTTTGGGGGCACAGATCCTCGCCCCCCGGGCCCTGCTCGTCCTCTCTTTCCCCAGGTCATTCTCCCTCTTTACTTCATGGTGAAGCACCTGCTGACTTCTGCTCCACCAGTGACGTGGTCCCTCCTCCAGGACACTCCCTTCACCGTGAGCAGCTCAAAGGCCACTCTCTGTGGGAAGCTCTCTTCAGGCAGTGAACCAAACCGGCACAGAAATGGGATTCCTGAGAGAAAAGAAATAGGGTCATCTCCTTTATAATGATCACCCTAAACTTGTGCCTGGCCGAAAGCTCTGCACTCTGACACGGGAGCAAGGGTGAAGCAAAACCTGGGGGTCTCACAAACAGGGAGGCAGAGGGGAGCTCAGAGAGGCCAGGGTGGCTGGAATTTGCAGGGCAGAGGATCAGGGAACAGGGCCCTGTGCAGAGACTGGGCCAGCGATCTCCAGGATTCCCCAAGTATGGGGCCAGCCAGTGACCTGTGCTTGTAAAGTCAGCTCCACAGGTTGTGCAGAGAACCAGGAGCGGGGAGGAGTTGAGCTCCAATCAACTCCAGAGCATCAGGCAGGCTGGGAGGGCTTGAGTTCAGCTGGTTGACGAGGAAAGAACTTGTCAAACACATCAGACGGTAAGCAAAACACTGCAAGATCACAGCCCCGTAGAGGAAGACGAAAGTCACCTCTCTTCCCTCCCTGACAAGTCTGAAAACAGCCTCAGAGAATCAGCCTCAGAGAATCTGTCATTGTGCTCCCTGACAGAGCACACTCCAACGAGGTTCAGAGAAGACAAGATTCAGCAGAGAACATGGATATCCAAAAGGTTCCGGGTTGAATTAGAAAATAATCACATGTGAAAACAAGAAAGTGGATCCTATAACCAACAGGAAAAAAATAACAAAGAGAAATATACCCAAAAGAGAAGAGAAATTAAATTAGCAACACTTATTAAGATCCACTTTAAATAGTCTCAGTGACAAAGAAAAACACTGACCTAAGGTTGATCAAAATAGACAGTGTTTTGAACAACAAAGGAGAACTTCTAGAGTTGAAAAATATTTGAACTAAAAACTACATGGATATGATTTAAAACAAATTAGACACTAAAGAAGAAAAGATTAGTGAAGTTGAAAACATCATCATAGAAAATATCCAAACTAAAACAGAGAGTAAAACACTGAAAAGATAATGACTCGGTGGCCTGTGGAAAAGACATATATAAATTTCAGTTCCAAAAAGTCGAGGGGATAGAAGAAACCTTTGCAAAAATAAAGGTTGAAAATTTTCCAATTTGATGCTGATCATCAAGTCACTGATCCAAGAATCTCAACAAATCCTCAGCAAAATGAGCATGAAGAAATCCACATGAGAAGCATCAAGATCAGATTTTTTGCACAGCAGAAAAGAAAAGTAGCTTACGCGCAGAAGTGGGCAGAATGTCACAGAGCTCCCTGTCGGACTCAGAGCTTGTCCCTGAAATGAACAAGAGTAGAAAGAAAAAATCAGAAAGGCTACACCCGGGAAAATTGCTGCAAATGTTCACATCTCTAAACAGAAACTACTGCACCAAGACTCTGGAAAAGAGAGCAGCACAAAAGCTAAAGAAATCATGATGCAGCACGGCGATCAGCCCTTGAACCAGGAGTCACTGTGGCACGGCGATCAGCCCTTGAACCGGGAGTGCCACAAATGATGGGAAAGTCAAGTCAGCTCAGATAACCAGAAAGTTAAACACAATACAAAATACGTTCCAGTAATAAAGTAAGAACCTAAACATGGAAAGAACTCAGCAGGTACCAAAGAAAATTGACGTGAAATGATGATCTTGGACACATAAAACTACAGGTCATCAGGGGCTCTGGTCAAATAGGTGAAGTCGGTTACAAAGGCAAGAGAAGTCCATGGTCACCAGTCTCACCCTGAAGAGCACAGCAGTAGAGCAGCATTTCTAAGAGCTCAAGGAGGCAAGCCTGAACCCCAGATGGGCCCAGCCCATCTATCCTGGACTCACTAGGTGATGGACACTGTCCCTGATCACAGGGGAAATGGTGAACTTGTCCCTCCTGAGCACGCCGCAGGCTGACTTCCTCCAGCCTTGCAAGCCCTGGGGAGACGCGCCCTAAAAGGGGAAGGTGAGCTTCACTCAGTCGCAGAGCTCAGACGGAAACCACAATTCGGCAAAGGTTTGGAGGTAACAGGGGACAGTCCGTGTTCTTTCAGAGCAGAAGAACGCAGCTAAGTCCTGGAGAAGGGGGCGGAGGAGAACGTCAAGTAGGGTCCTCAGAGGCTCACAGACTACAGGTGGGAGTTGCAGCTGCCACTGTAAACCAGCAGGCAGCGAGAGCTTCGCAGAGAACAGAGGAACCAGGTCACCAAGGGCAGCGTGCAGACACCACTTGGCAGGCGAAGCAGCAGCAGCACAGCATGGGGTCCAAGCCCCAGACCACACCGTGTCTGCGACCACACTGCCTATGAGCCAAAGCAAGCTGACCCTGCATGGACAGTCTGGCTGGGTCTGGCACATCCCAGGAACGCAGGCCCGACACCTGATCTGGTCCAGAAGACCGTCTCACACACCTGGCCAGGTAACTGAAGACTAGTAACTTGCATTGTCTCAGGCCACTGACATGGAGATTGGTCACAGCAGTGCCGAGGACAGTGCCATCCTCCGGACCTGCCGAAGGATACAGAGGGTGTCCACTGCGAGAATGCGCATCTCACCTCCTCAATGAGCGCGCAAACCTGTGGGCCTAAGCTGGAACGGCAGGGGGCAAAGCAGGAGAACTGGGGTTGGATGGGTGACCGTGGTGGTCCAGGTGCAGGGCATGGGGAGCCCACGGAGGCGCTCTGCACACTGAGGTGCTGGCCAGACTCTCAGAGGGGAACGCGGGGCTTGGATGCCTCTTGTGTACGAGCCTTGTGCTTCAGCAGAGCTGATGCTCACTGCGTTTGCTAAAGCCAGCTCGGTGCTCTGCTCTGTGGAGCCTGCCGGCCGCTGGCCGGGGAAGGTCCCTCTGGCTCCTCCAGGGCACCACTGCACCTGCATCCTGGCTGCCCATGTCTCCTCTGCACATGCAGCGAGCCTCTCCCAGTCCTCACCCCCTTGAAATCCACCCTCCGCCTGCACCTCCACACTGGATTGGTTCTTGCTGACCGTCCAGCCTGAGGCCCATTGTGCTGACTCTCCTTGGCTGGCTTCTTCCTGGCATCAGCCCCAGGGCCTTCTCTGAACTGCTGTCCGTGCCCCTGATGGCCAGCCCTCCCTGGGCTGCCTTCTCAGGCTCCTTTCCCCTCGACCCTACGCAGCGGCACGCCCTGGGCTTCCCGCTTGGTCTTCTCTTAGTGGGTGGACTTCGGGGTGAGGCTGTCAGCCCCTCCATGTCTGCCTGGCCATCTCGGGACCCTCCTTACACTCCCAAATGTCTTCTTCCCTGGCACTCCTGTCCCCTTGGGAAACTGCCCAGGCCAGTCCTGCAGGAAACCCAGGGATCCCCCTGGCCTGGCCCTCCTGACCCCACTGCCTGAAGTCTCGATGCTGCTTCTTCCATCTTGCACGTTGCTTACTTCTTTTCCTCTTGGTGTCGCTCAGTCTGGACACACAGGGAAGCTGGTACCCTACGCAGGCTCGGGAAGCGGGAAGTGGGAGTTCAGTCTGGGGGGTGCTCCGTTTTAAAGCAGCTGAGCCAAGATCCACAGGAAATGCTCCTCAGAGAATCGAGTCCTGAGCTGAAGGCTCAGAGAGGGGCGCAGGCTGGGAAGAAAGTGCAGCCTGGGGGTCCCTAGAATGCCTCGGTTCATGGGCACGTGAGGCCTGGGAGGGGGCCGGCAACAGAAGCCAATGGCTGGTGCTCAGGCAGGGGACTTGCCATGAGGGGTCAAGGGAGGCATAGCTGCTTTGGGGAGGGGGAAGGTTAGGGAAAGACAACAGGTGTTCTCAGAAACAAGGAATTGTCACTCAGTCATTACGAACATTAATGTTTAATTAGTGAGAAATGGTTAAGGATACACGTGGAAGAAGGGAGGATTTGGGTATCCAGGAGTGATTTTCCCAGCAAGGGATAGGTTGTCTGTCCTGAATGCTTGAGCTCAATTCCATATCAAATCTAAAAACCTTCAAAGTAGGTGGCACACACCTGGGATCTGGGCTACTCAGGAGGCTGAGGTAGGAGAGTCACAAATTGGAGGCCAGCCTCAGCTGCTTAGCAAGACCCTGCCTCTAAATAAATTACACAGGGCTGAGGGTGTAGCTCAGTGGAAGAGCCCTTACCTGCATGCACAGGAAACAGGGTTCAATCCCAGTTCTGTGGAAAAAGTCAGTAAAGCCAGGCAGAAGGATTTGCAGGTAGAAACCCCATCTCCCTCCCGAGTCTGCAGGTGTCTGTTCCTGCTGGCACTTCCCCACTCCTATGCTGGTTGCAGGTCACGTGACTGCCATGGGCGGGGGCTGTCTGCCGCCGCTGGCTGTCAGAACCCGTGCTGCACATTAGACCCATGCCAACATGGAGCGACGCTGCGGATGTTTAGCCCCTGGGTTCAGGTTGTGGAATCCTCAGCCAGGTGTTGAGCGGGGGACCCAAATGCAAATGTGAAGTCCTCCGTGTTATTTTTTGTGCTAAGAGAGGAGAAGAGGCCTGTGTGGGGGAGATTAGGGAGGACAACAGGAGGGCAGGTCTGGGGAGGGACACAGACCGTGAACTCCAGTACTCAGGTGACTGTTACATGCACAGGACTTCACAGGACTTCAGAATGTCCTGTGAAGGCTGGCGTTAGAAGGCTACTCCAGCATTGTTGAGGGCTGGTTGAGGGAAGGACACTTCTTCTGTATCCGCAATAATGTGGATCAGTGCCCTGGCCACGGGAGCAGACCTTGGAGCTCGGGAGCCACAGGAAGAGCTTGTCAGACCCAGCGACTGGCTGCCAACAAGAGAGGAAGATGACCTGAGACCTCACCCAGAGAACTCCTGGGCTTTCTCCCTGGCTGCTGAGACGGGTGTGCAGGACCAGCAGACTTCTGTGCTGCGTGTGACCGGAAACTTGCAAACGGCATGAGACTTTATCCTGCCCGGATTCCACTTCTGTATTCACTCTCTTTTCTTTATCTCAAGGGTCTTGAACACTTGCGTTTCCAACTCATATAACTTCTACCTCGGCACTGCTGAAACGTTGATGAAAGTTAATTTAAAATAAGTATGAATAATTCAAAGCAAATGTATTTAGAAGTTTATTTTGTTGGCATCTCTCCAGTCTGCCACCCCTTACCTCCTCCAACTACCGTAACAAAGGCCTGCAGAGAGGTCAGGACAGATGTCCAGATGTCCTCAGAAGCTGCTCAGGTCTGTAAATGCCTTTTGGACCTGCTGAAGGCACCCTGTCTTTGCCACTAAGGGCTCTTGTATCCAAGGGCGGTGAACAGCCATCTGGAGGCTGTACTGAAGCTCTGAACTGTGTTTCCTGTGAAGTGGTTTCTAGAAAGATGTCCAGATTTATGAGAATTGGAGCTCTTGGCCAGACATCCCCTGGGCCCCGGCTCTGGCCCCCGTCTGTGATGTGGGCGCTCTCCTGGGGCTGGAGTAGGCAGATCATTTCCAGCCTCATTTGGCCCAGACAAGAAGCGAGCTTCCCCCAAATTGCAGGTCCTCCCAGGGAAAGGCTTCACCACCCCTGTCTGTTCCACTTAGTCTCTGGAACTGATGGAGCAGGGATATCGTGTGCAGCAGAAGTGGAGGGAGGGATCTGCACACTCAGCATCATGCCGTCGGCAATGCACCCCACTCATGTCCAGAGGCCCCCAGCATTGGCAGAGGGAGGCAGCCAGGATGGCACCCCAGCCACAGAGTTCTGGGGGCAACAGGAGACGCGGGGCCCAGATCAGTCACCCAGAGCCCTACCCTCGGAGCACCTTCCTGCCACTCCCCTGGGCCCTCCCGGCCAGCAAGGTCCTGGGTCCTGGGTCCTAGGTCCTGGGGTGGCCCTGGCATTAAGTAGCATTCCGCTCTGGAGGCTGCAGGGCCTACCCTGGAGAGGCCACTCAGAGCATCCCTGGGCCTTGGGTCTCTGCCAGGGGACCAGGGAGTGAGCGGCCACCCATCTATCTCCTGTTCCGAGCCATGAGGAATGAAGTCGGCGTGGTGATTGTGTAACACGGAGCCACCCCAAGAACAAGTTGGTAAGGCGGCGGAGGCACCGGCAGCAGCAAGCTGGAGCTGAATTCCATTTAAATAAAATGCCAAACGGCAGTCAGTGAAAGTGACATTTATGGTGTTACTACAAATGCATTCAGTGGGAAAGCGCAGCGGCAGAAGCAGGGGAAACCAGCCGCAGTGGAAACTGCCATCTGTATATTGTGCCCGTTTTTAATATTCTGTATTCTCATAAAAAGTGTTGTTTCTGTCACTATTCAATCTCACAAACTCACACAGAACACTGTTAAAAGTCAGCAGTGTGTGAAATGGTATTTTAAAATAAATGAAACCCGCTCTCAGAGCTGCGGAGGAATATTGCAATGCCGGGCGCTGACAGACAGGCACTGAAAAGTAACAACCGTTATCATCTTAAAGCAAAGCGGATTAAATAAAAACCCACAGCCAGCGGTGCATTACCAAGTCTGATATTGACACAGCTGCGCGGTGGTTATTTTTCATTGTCTCATCAAGACAGAGCATCATGGGGTATCAATCTTCCCTCTGTCAGGAGGGCCTGGATAAAGTTTTTCGTTTACATTTTCATTATATCCCTTTTATCTCTGGTGCCAGCGTCTCCTCCTAACGGTGGGGCCGAGTGACCTGCAGGGATGCGAGCCGAGACCCCCTGGTCCAGCGCTGCCCTGGAGGGTCCCTCTGCCCACCACCCAGCTCCTTCTGAGGTTACAGACAGTGGCATCCTCGAGTGACAGCGACCAGGGACTGAGCTGCAGTGGTGGGAGAGGACGGGAGCAGAGGGCAAGAGGGGCGTCAGGCTGCGAGGTGGGAGGCCATGGGGTCCTTCCTCTCCCTGGAAGGAGCAGGTGCTTAAGACACATCTCCATGCACACAGCTGCACATCCTGTTGATCTCTGCACCGCCGTGCTCCTCCCTGCACCGCCGTGCTCCTCCCTGCACCAGGTGCTCTCCCTGCACCCCAGTGCTCTCCCTGCACCCCAGTGCTCTCCCTGCACCAGGTGCTCTCCCTGTACTGCTGTGCTCCTCCCTGCACCCCAGTGCTTTCCCTGCACTGGGTGTGCTCCTCCCGGCACTGCGGTGCTCCTCCCTTCACCAGCTGCTCTCCCTGCACTGGATGCTCCTCCTTGCACTGGGTGCTCTCTCTGCACTGGATGCTCTCCCTGCACTGGGTGCTCTCTCTGCACTGGATGCTCTCCCTGCAGTGGATGCTCTCCCTGCACTGGATGCTCTCCCTGCACTGGGTGCTCTCTCTGCACTGGGTGCTCTCTCTGCACTGGATGCTCTCCCTGCACTGGATGCTCTCTCTGCACTGGAGTGCTCCTCCCTGCACTGGATGCTCTCTCTGCACTGGAGTGCTCCTCCCTGCACTGGATGCTCTCCCTGCACTGGGTGCTCTCTCTGCACTGGAGTGCTCCTCCCTGCACTGGATGCTCTCCCTGCACTGGGTGCTCTCCCTGCACTGGGTGCTCTCCCTGTACTGGGTGCTCTCCCTGCACTGGATGCTCCTCCCTGCACTGGGTGCTCTCCCTGTACTGGGTGCTCTCCCTGCACTGGGTGCTCTCCCTGCACTGGATGCTCCTCCCTGCACTGGGTGCTCTCCCTGCACTAGGTGCTCTCCCTGCACTGGGTGCTCTCCCTGCACTGGGTGCTCCTCCCTGCACTGGGTGCTCTCTCTGCACTGGATGCTCTCTCTGCACTGGATGCTCTCCCTGCACTGGGTGCTCTCCCTGCACTGGGTGCTCTCTCTGCACTGGGTGCTCTCCCTGCACTGGGTGTTCTCCCTGCACTGGATGCTCCTCCCTGCACTGGGTGCTCTCCCTGCACTGAGTGCTCCTCCCTGTACTGGATGCTCTCTCTGCACTGGATGCTCTCTCTGCACTGGGTGCTCTCCTTGCACTGGGTGCTCTCTCTGCACTGGATTCTCTCTCTGCACTGGGTGCTCTCCCTGCACTGGATGCTCCTCCCTGCACTGGGTGCTCTCCCTGCACTGAGTGCTCCTCCCTGCACTGGATGCTCCCTCTGCACTGGATGCTCTCTCTGCACTGGGTGCTCTCTCTGCACTGGGTGCTCCTCCCTGCATTGGGTGCTCCTCCCTGCACTGGGTGCTCTCTCTGCACTGGGTGCTCTCCCTGCACTGAGTGCTCCTCCCTGCACTGGATGCTCTCTCTGCACTGGATGCTCTCTCTGCACTGGATGCTCTCTCTGCACTGGGTGCTCTCTCTGCACTGGGTGCTCTCTCTGCACTGGGTGCTCTCCCTGCACTGGATGCTCCTCCCTGCACTGGGTGCTCTCCCTGCACTGAGTGCTCCTCCCTGCACTGGATGCTCTCTCTGCACTGGATGCTCTCTCTGCACTGGGTGCTCTCTCTGCACTGGGTGCTCCTCCCTGCATTGGGTGCTCCTCCCTGCACTGGGTGCTCTCTCTGCACTGGGTGCTCTCCCTGCACTGGAGTGCTCTCCCTGCACTGGATGCTCTCTCTGCACTGGATGCTCTCCCTGCACTGGGTGCTCTCTCTGCACTGGATGCTCTACCTGCACTGGATGCTCTCCCTGCACTGGGTGCTCTCTCTGCACTGGGTGCTCTCCCTGCACTGGGTGCTCTCTCTGCACTGGGTGCTCTCCCTGCACTGGATGCTCTCCCTGCACTGGGTGCTCTCCCTGCACTGGGTGCTCTCCCTGCACTGGATGCTCTCCCTGCACTGAGTGCTCCTCCCTGCACTGAGTGCTCCTCCCTGCACTGGGTGCTCTCTCTGCACTGGATGCTCTCTCTGCACTGGATGCTCTCTCTGCACTGGATGCTCTCCCTGCACTGAGTGCTCCTCCCTGCACTGGATGCTCTCTCTGCACTGGATGCTCTCTCTGCACTGGATGCTCTCTCTGCACTGGGTGCTCTCCCTGTACTGGGTGCTCCTCCCTGCATTGGGTGCTGTCCCTGCACTGAGTGCTCCTCCCTGCACTGGATGCTCTCCCTGCACTGGGTGCTTCTCCCTGCACTGGGTGCTCTCTCTGCACTGGATGCTCCTCCCTGCATTGGGTGCTGTCCCTGCACTGAGTGCTCCTCCCTGCACTGGGTACTCTCCCTGCTCATGTCACAGCCCCTGGGCAGGGCACTCGCTGTGTCCTCTGGGACAGGTTATCTCCAAGGTCACTGCTCAGAGGAGCGTGTCAGTGTCAGCCAGCAGTTTGGAGCCAGGCAAGGGGCTGCCTGTCACCCCTGCCAGTGTCCCAATGGCCAGAGCTCAGCTGACCTACAGGACAACCATGATCTCACAGGACCTTCCTACACACCCTGAAAAGAGGTGAGTGGGCACAGTGGACCCAGGAACATGTTATTGTTTCTGTTTAGGCCATGAGAGCAGGACAGCAAAGGGAAGTCAGGTGCCAGGGCTGTGTGAAGGGAGAGGGCAGGCGAGGAGGGGCGGTGCCCACAGGACGGCACCAAGGCCCTTCCTCCATGAGCAGACAGAGGCCACAGGGTGTCTTGCTACCTGTCACCAGGTCTTGACTACTCTCAAGAATGTAACTTAAAAAACAGACCTTTCCTAAGAGAAGTACAAATGACCAAACCATAAATGAAGGTCCAACTCCCTGGCAAGGAGGGTTACAAATCCAAACACTCCGTCCACCTCATGGCCAGCTCTCCTCCCCCACTAAGGGCACAGCAATGGGAGACGCAGGCAAGGACCTGGGGAAGCACACTCATGCGTCCTGTGGGTGTAGACTAGGCTAGCCACTCGGGAAGCAGTGTGGTCAGTCCCCAAAGAACGAGGTGAATGGTGCAGATGTGGGGTGTCCCCCACCCCCGTGGGACAATGCAGGAAGGCTGAGGGGGGGAATGATCCGGTTCTGGGAGCCTGAACCAAACCAGTGCATCCCCCACTTGATTAGCTCGTGGTAGCTGCAGGCAGGTGGGGTGGGGCTGGAGGAGGACGTCACTGGGGCTGTCCCTGGGGAGGGAGGCTCTCTCTCTGCTTCTTTGTTGACACTTCTCAGCTGCTTTCCTCCCCCACACTCTTCCTCCATGATGACCTGTGGAAGGAGCCTGCTGTCTATGCACTGAGACCTCTGAAACCGTGAGCCCCAGATACACTTTTCCTCCTCTAAAATTGTTCTTGTCGGGTCTTTTGGTCACAGTGGCAAAAAAAAAAAATTGATTAAAGCACGCATAAGAAATGGAGCTACCATATGATCCAGTTCCCAGTCCTTGGTATTGTTCCTGAGCTAAAGTTAGCACCCACAGTGACACAGTCACATCGATGCTTACAGCAGCACCATTCACAATGGACAAGCTATGGAGCCAGCCCAGCTGTGTGTCAACAGAAAATGGATCAAGAAAATGTGGTATAGACACACAGTGGAGTTCTACTCAGCCAGAAAGAAGAATGAATCATGGATTTGCAGGCAAATGAGTGGAAATGGAGAACATCATGCGGAGTGAAATAAGGTAGACCAGAAGGTCAAGTGATTGCTTTTCCCCAAATGTGGAAGGTAGAAAGAAATAATAAAAAGGGGAACCCATGAGAACAGAGTGGGGGTCAGGGCAGTACAGGAAGGGGACTCAGGAGGAGGAAGGAGGGGTGGGAAAGGGGGGAATGCAGAGTGAAATTGACCAAGTTATGCTGTGCCACGCCCACTATGCACGCCTCATGTGTATCTGTAAAGCACCAACCTAAAATCTGTGAATAAAAAGGAGGCAGACAAGGAGCAGCCAGGGAAGGCAGAGGAGGAGAGGGCAGCTCTGGCTGATATGGAGTCACGTCAGTCCCACACCAACACGAGCCACTGTCAGGGACAGCTGTGATCACAGACAGACACATCCAAAACGTAAGGTTGAAAAACAAGCGTAATGTCAAAGGCCAACTGCAGCAGAACCACCTGGTCAGCAGACAGGCTTGCTGCCCTGCGGGCAGCTTCCTCAAGGTTGGAGTGGGGTTCCAGGGGCCGTGGCTGTACCCTCCACAGGCCGCTCTGCCCTGGCCTGGTACGGGTGCTGAGAATGCAGTGGGCACTGGCCCCACTGGCCCTGCTACTGACCGTCGCATGCCGCCCATCCAGTGCTACTCTCAGGTGCTCGGGCCCTTATGGGGCAGCACAGGCTCTTAGTGAGTTCTCCTGAGTGGGCAGGACAGGCTCATGGCCTCTTCTCACAGAGCCTCAGGAGTCAGCGTCCACTCCTGTGCCCTCTGCATGTGAAGGAGGCCTCCCCAGGCCTCTGCTTCCGCAGCCCACGGGAGATGGTGGATGGCACAGCAGACCTGCAAGGTGTTGAGTGACTCGTGGTGAAGGAGGCCAGTGTCTGGTCCCTGCCAACTTCCAGAGAAGATTGAAAGCCGCCGTGGCACAGCCTGAACGCTGCCTGTGAAGTGGAGCCCAGGGTGGGCCGAGGAGGTCGAGGGAGGGCTCCTCCCCCAGGCCCTGGCTGTGCTGTGTTTTTTCTCGCAGCAGTGGAAGCCCCTCGGCGGCAGCGGCAGGGAGCTCAGGCCATCCACAATCTGCACCATCTCTGGGGTTCAGGCTGGCTGCTTCAGAGGACCTGAAGTGAGATGCCCTTCCCACGGCCCTGTGCCTCTCCACCTCACATCCATGCCCTATGCAGAAGTCGTCAGAGCAGGAAGTTGGTGAGCAGCAGAGCAGCTTAGGGAATCCCTGTGTCCTCCTGCAGCCGAAGCCCACCCACCTCCTGTCTTCAGACTCAGGCTTGTCAGCCCACTTTGTGTTGCTGTAACAAAATACCCAGAACTGGATACTTTATGAAGAAGAGACATGTTTTGGCTCAAGATCTTGGAGCTGAGGCAGTCAAGGACATGGTGCCCATATCTCCCCAGCTCTCCATGTGGGGTTTGTGTCATGTCTCGTCACAACACAGCAGAGAAGCCCAAGGGGAAGCTAATGTGCAAAAGGGAGGCGTGTGTCCAAGAGCAGGGCAGAGCCCGGCTTGCTCAGGAACAACCGGCCTGTGGCAGCTGAGCCAGTCCCACGAGACCTAGCTCAAGCCAAGAAACCTAATCCAGTCTCTAGAGAACCATCCCTGCCCCAGGGAAGACACCAGTGCTGACCCCACACCCCACCAGCCCCCCATGAGCTCCCTGCCTCTCAACTCTGTCACCTTTGGGATCAGTTCCCAGGACACGTCAATCTTGGAGGAGCCGACCATTTCCAGACCACAGAATCCCAAAGGCAGAACCAGTTGCAGTGCCTCCTGGAGAGTAGGAAAGGCGCTGCCCCCTGTGGACACACGCCATGGCTCCACCTGGAGAGTAGAACGGGCACTGCCCCCTGAGGACGCACGCCGTGGCTCCACCTGGAGGGTAGGACGGGCACTGCCCCCTGTGGACGCACGCCATGGCTCCACCTGGAGGGTAGGACGAGCACTGCCCCCTGTGGACGCACGCCATGGCTCCACCTGGAGGGTAGGACGAGCACTACCCCCTGTGGACGCACGCCATGGCTCCACCTGGAGGGTAGAACGGGCACTGCCCCCTGTGGACGCACCCCCCTGCTCCTCCTGGAGGGTAGGACGGGCGCTGCCCCCTGTGGACGCAAGCCATGGCTCCACCTGGAGGGTTGGACAGGCGCTGCCCCCTGTGGACACACGCCATGGCTCCACCTGGAGGGTAGGACGGGCACTGCCCCCTGTGGACGCACGCCGTGGCTCCACCTGGAGGGTAGGACGGGCACTGCCCCCTGTGGACGCATGCCGTGGCTCCACCTGGAGGGTAGGACAGGCGCTGCCCCCTGTGGACGCACCCCCCTGCTCCTCCTGGAGGGTAGGACGGGCACTGCCCCCTGTGGACGCACGCCCCAGCTCCTCTAGGAGAAGCCACGGCGTGCTTCCGTCCTGGGCTCCCCTCCAGCCACACCCGTCTAGCCCCTCTTTGGAATAAAGCTGCTGTTTGGGCTTGCTGAGAGCCCCACTTTCCCTGGTCCACTGCACCAAGCACCCCGCGAGGCCCTGGACTCCTGCTCTCTCGGGCCCCAGACCGCACCCTACAGACCAGGCCACCACTGGGCACAGCCATAATGCTGCCTCCCACTGAGTACCCATGCCCAGTCCCTGACGGGCCACCCTCCAGACCAGACGGCATCACGGAGCAGAGCCGTGGCCACTCTGGACAGAGCCTGGGACCAGGGCCTCCCCAACGTGGGCTCCTGGGCCCTGGCGCTGGGTCCCCCTAGGTGGGTCCCTCCCCACCAGGCCAAGGAGTTCTCCGGCTGTGCATCTGTCTCCCCATCACATCCCTCGTCCCCCAGGGACCATGCTGATTTCACAGAGTTCACAATCGGTCTCACTGGTTTAGCATCTAAGTCATTTTGAATCCCTAGAGTCAAGTCTGAAGACGATGACGAGATCCAGTATCATACCTACAGACACAAGGAAGCAAGCCTTCAAAAACTAAGTTGCTCCCCGGGTCCTCACAGAGGAGGAAGCCCTGGGCCGTGGCCGCTCAGGCCGAGGACACCGAGTTGATGTCCTTCTGCCCTCCCTGGGGGCCTCTGCACCTCCGGGGTCCCAGGGTCCCCATTCTTGCATGAGGATGCTCTCTGTGTCTATCCAGCTATGTGACCTGTGCTAAGTGCCTTCACCACCTTGCAGCCCCACCGAGGAGTAGCGGCCTGTGGACGCCTTGCCCAGGGTGTCCGATTCTCAGACGAGACCAGGGCGGTCGAGAAGTTCCCCTCGACTGGCGCCGTGCACACTCTGATTTCTGGGGGGGGGGGCTGTGACTCTGCTGCTCTCTGGAAGCCCACGGCAGCCCTCTAAGCAGCAGGCAGGCAGCAGCGCCCCACGGCGCCTCGCGGGCTCAGAGGGGCTGCAACGTCTGAACTCTGGCAAAGCCAGAGCACTCCTGTGTGAACGGCAGCCTGGGCCATCCTCCTCCAATTCATGACAAGAGGCTGTGTGACAGAAGCCACCCTGGAGTAGGGACCGCTCCCAGGGTGCCTGCAGGCAGACTCTGGCCCTCAGGGGAGTGCTTCCTGGGTACTGCTGTGTGGGCCTCTCCTCACTCCTCTCCATTGACAGAATCGTTCGACTAGAGACTGAGCAGCTGTCACTGCTGTCAGCTCCACAGGGGCTGCGAGGGGCACTTCTTGGCATGAGTCACCAGAGGGGGTGGTTTTCCATGAGTGGACCCTGTGGCTGGCTTAGCTGGTGCAGCTCATGCCTCGACTCCCTCAGATGACCCAGGGGGCACGCCCCTGCCTCCTTCGGCTGCTCTCAGCCCCCGTGTACCTGGCCTTGAACCTGAGCCTTCCAACACGTGCTCAACATCTTTTCCAGATGCCAGCTTCTCTCTCCTGGCCCCCATGGCTCACCTGACGACCTGGGCTGGGTCTCAGCACCATGGGTACCTCTAAACAGCAACCCCAACCAGAGACCCTCACTGCTACACCTGAGAACTGTGACTGCAATTCAGAAAATCGCCATCAAACAAGCAGGTCCTCAGAGCCTGCCTGTCGGAGAGCGAGGCCCCCCGGGACTCCTCCAGGCTGGTCCAGCTTTGCTCGCACCTAGACTTGCTAGATGTCCCTCTGGAGATCTGAAGAGTGGCTCATTTACTAACTGCTACTTGAGGAGGCTGAGAGGAACCCCGCAGCCACGGACACCCTCAGTGGTCTGAGCAGGGGAGATCACTGAAAGACAGACATGTCCCCTGACATGTCAGGACAAAGATGAAGTCCATGTGTCAGACGCCTTGCCTAGCAACCCCGAACCAGAGAGGTACAGCAGAAATAGGAGCTCAGTCAGCAGGGGAGTGGGCACCCTGGCACCATCACGCCTCAGCCGTCGGGAGTCGGTGTCCCCAAGGTAACTCCAGAGCAGAAGTGAATCAGAGACAGGCATGGTGGGACGTGGCAGCGTCCTTGCTTGCGGCAGAGACGCCAACAGTGAGTGCAATCATGGTGACCCAAGTGTGGGGTAGGCCAGTTTGAAGGCCAGGGGCAGGGCGTCTACTGCCCAGTCGGCTGCCCATAGATGGCAGTGCTAAGAGCTGGCCCCGGCAGAGACATTTACAGCAAGTAAATACGGTGCATCTTAAGGCCCGGCACAGTACCATGTGCCCAGTGCCAGAGATGAAGGGGATGAATCGTGGGTGATGAACAGGGGCCTCTCCCTGTCCTTCTCCCCATGTTTCACTTGATAGCTCCTCACAGTGTGGTCAGTACATTGGCAGCCACCCCCAGAGCAATGAGCTCCTGGCACATGCCTTGGAAAAGGCTGGCTGTCAGTCAGGGGTGCAGACAGGGACTGGTCCACCCAGGCCAGATTCAGCCCTTGTTATGTTTGAAAGCATGACTTTGGCCATTCCTTATTAGTGCATATGAATTGTGAGGAATCATGGGCTCACTCTGGCATGTTTGCACTCACACGTGACGTGTTGGGATCAGACAATGACTGGCTTTCACTCATTAGTGGATGTTGGTGCCGCGGCCTCCTGGCATGCTGTCCTGGGAACCGGGCAGAGGAGAACCCTGCCGCAGTCTGGCTGGGCATAAAATGACCGAACCACCACGAGGCACTTGTAGGTTCAAACAGGAACTCCTTTATTGCCTGAACTCCCACAAACGCCACCCACGCGGGCCTTTCAGGAACACCACACACCAACCGGAACTCCCTCCCCCAGAACTTCACCCACCAACTCCAACTCCCCAGGAATCCCCGCAAGAACTCCAAAGTAGCTAGCAGGCGCCGGAGGCGGACAGCAGGGGTCTATATACAATTGAATGCACAGCTTAACTTAACCATCATCATCTCAATGGCTCGCTGGCGTCACCTCTCAACCACTCCCTCTGGCAAAATGCCAGGTGCCACCCCAACTTGGCTGTGGCCCTCAAACAGAGCCTGTACTGCCTGGCACTGTCTGATCCACACAGCACATCAGTACAGTGCTCTGACACGTGAACTGAGCACAGCACCCTCCCAGGCCCCAAGCCAAGCCCAAGCAGTGCTCAAAGGCTGACTCCCTGCCTCTGGCCACGGGGTCCACCGTTATTAAATCCCTCGATGATTTCTTTTTTTCCCCTGTCTTGACGGCATGCTGTACAGAGCGGTGCTTTCTCCTTAGACATTTCTGGTATTCTAAAAAGAGCTGGGGCACAGAGGCCCTGGAGGCTGTGTGCCGTAGATGTGAGGCCCACAGAAGTGCTTCCAGATGCAGATTAATATTTTTAGAGCTTGGAGGCTCTCAGAGCCGTCTCTCTCACACTTGGAATGTTCACGATGGTGTCCCGGTGGTGAGAAATGTCGCAGGGACGCAGTTGCCATCAGCAGACTGACACTGCGACTGTGTTTGCAGGAGCGCTGTTCACACTCTGCACTGTGCACCGCTGACTCCATCTGCCAGGATCCAGGGTAAAGTGTGCAGGCTTTCCTATGTTAAAGCACTCGAGGAGAGAGGCCCTGCGGCTCTGCTCCCAGAACACGGCTCCCACCAGCACAGGTCACCCGAACAAACGTGGGCCGGGCTCTGGTCATGTTCTGCTGGTCTCTGATGTGCTGCCCATTTAGCCCCTCTGGGGCTGCAGCCTCCTGGAGTCCACCCTGCCCCTCCCAGGGAGAACCAAAAGCCTTAATCACTTACCGATTATTTCTTAAAAGTAAGTCAAATGTTTCAAATACAGTGAAATTGACTTTTACAGTGGACATCTGAATGCCCCCGGCCTAGATTCTAAAGCTCCTTCTTGTTTACATCATCTCTGTCCATGTACCCACCCCTCATCCCCCAGCCCACTCACCTTGTATGCATCTCAGGGTGGATTGCAGACATCGATCCCCCGTCACACTACAGGGTTCATGAGCACAGCATTGAACAATCTCCACATTTATTTACTGTTGCTTTCTTTTGAAGTACAATTTAAATAGCATGATGTGGGTCTTTCTTGATTTGGCAAGCCTGCATGTGTGCCAAGCCCTCCTGGAGACAGGGTATCCACGGCTTCAGATGTGCACCTGGACGGTGTACACGATGGTTTGTCCAACCCCACAGAGCAGGCACTCACCCAAAGCTTCCAGCTGCAATCTCAGACACCCCCTGGACTCTGATAGAAGAGAAAATAAAAGATCCGCTGGTCGAAGGAACCAGAAGACAAGAGGTTCAGGAGCCTTGAGAAGCCAGAGAAAGGACAGAGGAGCTGCCCTCCATTCTCAGTCTGTGCAAAAACCCTCATGGAGTAGCCTGTCCACTGGAATCAGCACAGCATTGAGAGGGTGGAGGAGCTAGGAGAGGCAACTGGCCTCCCTGGAGTCAGCAGAGGGCCCACACACTGGTTGACTCAAGTCTCCCTCCCTTCATGCAAGCCCCTGGCCTGAGTGTCCCAACAGGAACAGGACAGTTGCAAAGCTTGGCAACAAGAGTCTCAGTGACCCATGATAGTACTGGACAAGGAGATGGACTGCAGAGCAGCGTATGGGTTCAGAGTGCTGCAGGTGAGGACATGGCCAAATGCAGACCATGGGACACCTGGGTGGACCCTGCCTCTGCCCTGGGCCCTGTGAGCTTCCACTGTCCCAGCTTCCAGCACGGCTGGCCCCCTGCTGGCTCCTGCCCTGGGCACTGCTGGTCTCCCTGCTGGTCCCCGCTGCTGGTCCCCCTGCTGGTCCTCCCTGCTGGTCCTCCCTGCTGGCTCCTGCCCTGGGCACTGCTGGTCCTCCCTGCTGGTCCCCCTGCTGGTCCCCCTGCTGGTCCTCCCTGCTGGTCCTCCTGCTGGTCCCCCTGCTGATCCTCCCTGCTGGTCCTCCTGCTGGTCCCCCTGCTGGTCCTCCCTGCTGGTCCCCCTGCTGATCCTCCTGCTGGTCCTCCCTGCTGATCCTCCCTGCTGGTCCCCCTGCTGATCCTCCCTGCTGGTCCTCCTGCTGGTCCCCCTGCTGGTCCCCCTGCTGGTCCTCACTGCTGGTCCTCCTGCTGGTCCTCCCTGCTGGTCCCCCTGCTGGTCCTCCTGCTGGTCCTCCCTGCTGGTCCTCCTGCTGGTCCTCCTGCTGGTCCCCCTGCTGGTCCTCCTGCTGGTCCTCCTGCTGGTCCTCCCTGCTGGTCCTCCTGCTGGTCCTCCCTGCTGGTCCCCCTGCTGGTCCCCCTGCTGGTCCTCCTGCTGGTCCCCCTGCTGGTCCTCCTGCTGGTCCCCCTGCTGGTCCTCCCTGCTGGTTCTCCTGCTGGTCCTCCCTGCTGGTCCTCCCTGCTGGTCCTCCTGCTGGTCCCCCTGCTGGTCCTCCTGCTGGTCCTCCTGCTGGTCCTGCTAGTCCTCCTGCTGGTCCTGCTAGTCCTCCTGCTGGTCCTCCCTGCTGATCCTCCCTGCTGGTCCCCCTGCTGATCCTCTCTGCTGGTCCTCCTGCTGGTCCCCCTGCTGGTCCTCCTGCTGGTCCTCCTGCTGGTCCTCCTGCTGGTCCCCCTGCTGGTCCCCCTGCTGGTCCTCCCTGCTGGTCCTGCTGGTCCTCCTGCTGGTCCTCCTGCTGGTCCTCCCTGCTGGTCCTCCTGCTTGTCCTCCCTGCTGGTCCCCCTGCTGGTCCTCCTGCTGGTCCTCCCTGCTGGTCCTGCTGGTCCTCCTGCTGGTCCTCCTGCTGGTCCTCCTGCTGATCCTCCATGCTGGTCCCCCTGCTGGTCCTCCTGCTGGTCCCCCTGCTGGTCCTCCTGCTGGTCCTCCCTGCTGGTCCTCCTGCTGATCCTCCTGCTGGTCCTCCCTGCTGGTCCCCCCTGCTGGTCCTCCTGCTGGTCCCCCTGCTGGTCCCCCTGCTGGTCCTCCTGCTGGTCCCCCTGCTGGTCCTCCTGCTGGTCCTCCTGCTGGTCCCCCTGCTGGTCCTCCCTGCTGGTCCTGCTGGTCCTCCTGCTGGTCCTCCCTGTTGGTCCTCCATGCTGGTCCTCCTGCGGGTCCTCCTGCTGGTCCCCCTGCTGGTCCTCCCTGCTGGTCCTGCTGGTCCTCCTGCTGGTCCTCCTGCTTGTCCTCCCTGCTGGTCCCCCTGCTGGTCCTCCTGCTGGTCCTCCCTGCTGGTCCTGCTGGTCCTCCTGCTGGTCCTCCTGCTGGTCCTCCTGCTGATCCTCCATGCTGGTCCCCCTGCTGGTCCTCCTGCTGGTCCCCCTGCTGGTCCTCCTGCTGGTCCTCCCTGCTGGTCCTCCTGCTGATCCTCCTGCTGGTCCTCCCTGCTGGTCCCCCCTGCTGGTCCTCCTGCTGGTCCCCCTGCTGGTCCCCCTGCTGGTCCTCCTGCTGGTCCCCCTGCTGGTCCTCCTGCTGGTCCTCCTGCTGGTCCCCCTGCTGGTCCTCCCTGCTGGTCCTGCTGGTCCTCCTGCTGGTCCTCCTGCTGGTCCTCCCTGCTGGTCCTCCTGCTGGTCCCCCTGCTGGTCCCCCTGCTGGTCCTCCTGCTGGTCCTCCTGCTGGTCCCCCTGCTGGTCCTCCTGCTGGTCCTCCTGCTGGTCCTCCTATTGGTCCTCCTGCTGGTCCTCCTGCTTGTCCTCCCTGCTGGTCCCCCTGCTGGTCCTCCTGCTGGTCCTCCCTGCTGGTCCTGCTGGTCCTCCTGCTGGTCCTCCTGCTGGTCCTCCCTGCTGGTCCTCCTGCTGGTCCTCCTGGTGGCCCCCCTGCTGGTCCTCCTGCTGGTCCTCCTGCTGGTCCTCCCTGCTGGTCCTGCTGGTCCCCCTGCTGGTCCTCCTGCTGGTCCTCCTGCTGGTCCCCCTGCTGGTCCTCCTGCTGGTCCTCCCTGCTGGTCCTCCTGCTGGTCCTCCCTGCTGGTCCTCCTGCTGGTCCTCCCTGCTGGTCCCCTGCTGGCCCCACTGTCCTGCCCTGGGCACTGCTGGCCCCCTGCTGGCCCCTGCCCTCCATCTCCCCTCTGCCTCTCTTCCCAGCACATTCCTGGCCCATCAGCTCGTCCTCCGTGGCCCGTCTCCCTGCCGTGGCCGTCCTTCCTCATCTGCCTCCCATATTCCTCCCCCCTTTCTCACCCCGTCCCGTGACTCACCATCTGACGTCGTCCTCGCACCCAGCTCCAGCTGAGCCTGCACACTGCCCAGGCCGAGAGCTGTTTCCTGCAGGCACTGGACTCAGCCTTTCTCAGCAGCTGAAGAGACCAGCCTGGACACCTCAACCCAGCCTTCCGTGCCAACTGTCTCAGTCACCTTGTCCCACCTGCCATGGGCACAGCCTGATGCCCCATGACATTCCTCATTTTCCAGGCTGAACTTCAACCTCTACCCTCTGACCCTTTGCTCACGTTGTTAGGCAAAGGGACAGAAGCACAGCCGCTGGTGCCTTGTTGGGGCTTTGATTTCCTGAGCAGCCCACCTGTCCTCTCCTCCACCCCTGCAGCAGCCCTGTCCCTGCCTGGAACTGGCCCTGAGAATCACACCTGCATTTTCCGCTGAGCCCAGGCAGAAGGCAGCTTCCTGGGTGGCTGCAGGAGTTCTGTAGGAGCATCCTGACACACACCCAGAGTCTCCTCCACGCAGCCTGACTGCATCCTGATGGGGCACTTTGGAGGGCCCTAGTGTCGGCTTTGTGACATCTGGAGACTTCGCCGGCTTCTGTCTGAAGGCTCAGCACTCGTTCCGCTCAGGAAAGCAGGGCCCTGGTCGAAAGCCTTGGCTTTCATGTCCCCCAGCGCTGTGGTGGGCTCATTTTGCTTAGAAATAATGACTTGTGGCTCTCACACGAGGGACACTGTGCTGCCTCCCCGAGGTGGTCATAGACTCAGTGAACACAGGTCACTTACAAGCCCGTCCCACTGAGAAACCCAGGGCTAGTCAAGGCACCGTTCCCCTGCAGGGAGCCGAGGCTGCCCGTGGGACGTTTCTACATGGCCCAGTGACACCGCCTTAGCTGCACCTGCAGGTGGTTGGCCCACACCACACACAGAGAAGGGTCTGGGTCCCAAGGGCTGCCTGAGAGCTGCGTGTGGGGACGTGGGCACGAGTGGTCCAGAACACTCTGTATTGTCCAGCACCCTCAGGATCCCAGGAGAGCAGCACTCAAACCCGGCCTTCTATTGAATGGCTCTGACGGCGGCCATCACTTGCTCTCCTGTGCAGGAGAACTCCATCTCCTTCCTCTCCCCATGTTCCTAAAAGACTATCTGACTATGTTTAGCGACAGGATAGCGGATCCACTCTGAGTGTAGATCACCTGACCAGGTGCTAGAATGAGCACCAGCAGATCCCTCCAGGACACCCCATGGACACAGACAAAGGACCCAGGGACAGGAATCAAGTCCAGGAGGGCCACGTACCACACATTCAGCCTGGGTGGGCAGCCGTGGAGGGGAGCCTCACACCCTGGGTGGGCAGCCGTGGAGGGGAGCCTCACACCCTGGGTGGGCAGCCGTGGAGGGGAGCCTCACACCTTGGGTGGGCAGCCGTGGAGGGGAGCCTCACACCCTGGGTGGGCAGCCGTGGAGGGGAGCCTCACACCCTGGGTGGGCAGACGTGGAGGGGAGCCTCACACCCTGGGTGGGCAGCCGTGGAGGGGAGCCTCACACCCTGGGTGGGCAGACGTGGAGGGGAGCCACATATGTGAACCCAGAAGTGCCGGCCGCTGAGCGCATCGTCCTCTTGCGGTACACTCACTGGGCTTCCTCCCCTTCACCATCTGACAGGACACTTATAAGCCCGTCAAACTTATAAGTTTGTGTCCTGTCTGGAGAAGGTGTGAGGTCACAAACGAGGTCAGCATCCCCGTTTGCGACCTCACACCTGAGGTCACAAAGTTATAAGGAGACTTGTAAGTTCCCTCCTCCGCTGACCCTCCACACCAGTCCTAGGAGACGTCCGACTGCCCCTGTGTGAGTGTCTTCTGGGTGCAGCTCTCAGGCATCTGCGGGTCCCTGAACCCCTACTGGCTCCCACCTCAGAGCCAGCCTCTGCCGTTACCTGGAGGTCTGGCATTCAGGCTCGGGTCTGGAGGGGTGCTGCCCTGGGTGGCCTCGGCTTCCCCATAGGAGAGCACCCGACTTTGTCTGAGGTTCCTGTAACAGTAGCTTGCTGGAGCCCTTCCGAGGAGCACCCACCCTGAGCCTGCAACCACAGGGGCTGCTGGGCTTTGCTGCTCTTGGTTGAAGAGCACCAGTATCCACACCTGCACCAAGCACACCCCAGGCTTCTTGCCTCTGCCCAGCCCCTGTACCCACCAAACCTCACCAGACACAGTTCCCTTGATCTCCGTTTCCTCACTGATATCTTTGTCTCTTCTCAGTTTTTTTTTTTTTAATCTTGCTTAGTTGGTGCATGAGATGTTTACATTATCAGCTTCCCTGGGTAACGTCCTCAGCCACCTCGCCTCTTGGCTTCCTCCATTCCATCACCGTCGGCACCAGTTCAGCCCTTTCCTCCTGATCCCAACCTCAGACCGCGAAGCTGCCTGGGGAAACCCCTCACTGGTGCCACAGACCCCGGTGCAGCCTCCCTCCAAAGGTGCTGGAGAGCTTGCCACGTGTCCCAGACAGCACCTCTCCCACCACTTCACGAGGCCTCACGAAGACCCCCACTCCCTTCCGACTGCTCTCACTACGTGACGTCCCTGTTTCCTGTGGAGGTGGACGACTTCCTGCGCTACCTCAGGCTCCCCCGAGGCTACAGGGATAGCTCAACTCACACAGCTGATACGTGGTAGCAAGGCAGGCACTCCAGGTCCACCTGGTGCCAAGCCAACGTTTCCAAGTGCCACCCAGCACAGGGCGGAGATGGAGAATGCAGACTACCAAGCAACGCGGCCTGGCTCAAGTCCCATTCTGCCCTGGCCTGCTCTGCTTCCCATGATGACCCATCCTCGAGAGCCGCTGCGGTGTCACATGAGTCAGCACTCGGGACACACTCGGAAGTGACTGGCAGGTGCTCACCCTCGCAGAAAGCCAAGCTGGAGCTCAGGTCCAGGCACTGCCCATGGACACTAGGACGCTCTGCCCAGTCCCAGCACCAGCCTCCCAGGCCTGCCCGAGATTCGGGTTCAGTCTGCTAGGGAAAGTCCAGGCCTTCTAAAAACATTCCAGAAAACTTTGACTTGCAGCTAGATCACAGCTCTCAGGCCTTCACAGAAACGTCCCTCCTGGGCACCAGGAGAGGGCTCAAACTGGGCCACAGTGTCACTGCCTGCAGTGGAGGGTAATCAGAGCTCTAGCTTGCTGCATACCCAAGGTGCTGTACGTGTGCCTTCCCTGTCAGCAACAAGAAATCCAGAGAAGGACAGGGCTGGCTCCAGCAGGGGTCGGGCAGGGCTGAGGTCTCGAGGTACTTGGCGCCGGATGCTGACCTCGTTTGTGACCTCACACCTGCTCCAAGCAGCACACGAGCCGGCAGGGGCATGACTACAGAGGCGGCACTCTGTTGGCCAGTGCCCGTCACGTCGACCCCATCCACACTACCTCAGGGCCAGGAAGTGCCGGGAGGTAAGGCTGCAGCTTTCCACCTCTGATGGCCAGAGGACGAGCCGCTGGGGCGGGGGCACCGGCAGGGGTCAGCTGGGGGTGTTTGAGAGGCCCTGCTCTGGTGGCCCACTCTCCCCTGCTGTCACCCCAGCCTTCCCTCACCTCAGGTCCATTAGGTGAGCTCCTGACCATGCAGCACAGACTCCCTTCAGCCTGTGGCCTGTCCTAGCCCCAACCCTCCACACGTGCCCAGCCCCTCCGGCTCCGCCCAGGCCATCCTGCTCACCTCTGACACTGGACTCACCTCACAGCCAGAGGCCAGACCTGGTAGCCCTGATGCCAGCCAGGCCATTCTTGGCTGCCCAGGCCTCCTGGTCCTCATGCCCTACTCCTCCTGCTTCCCTATCTCAGCCCTCCCCTGCAAGGGTCACATCAGGACGAGGGCAGGAACTGGGTCAGGCCACACGGCTGCAGTGAAGGACACACATGGCGACTGCAGATGGCCAGGTCTGCTGGGCTCTGCTCTCTCACACTGCTGAGAGTCTAGCCTGCCCTCTGGAGGGATGCTGGCGCACAGACTGGGTACGGACAGACTACAGACGTGTCCTCCAGCTCAGGCACCAGCCACCAATTGGATGGACTTTTCTTCCCATTGAAGAGATTATAGGTTGGGGAAAGGGCACCTTGGGCTGGCCTTGAGCCAAGGTGGAGGTGCCTGCCTGGAGCTGAAGGCATGCTCACAGGTGGAGCACACCCTCCTCTCCCTCCTCTTCCTGCTCGGCCTTGCTGGCTCACGCACTTTCCTGTCAAGTTCATGAAGTAGCAGAGGTGTCCCGCAGAGCTTAGCAACAAACCACCACCATGAGAAGCCACCAGTTTATGTCTATGGTGTAAACTCTTGGCCATGAGCAAGCCCAAGCTGCCAACTTGGTGCCACTTGGAGTGGGGAAGCTGTACCTGGTTGGCTCTGCAGGAAGGCGGAGGCAGAGCAGCATCCCTCTGTGTGGTCACCATTCTACTTACTGAGCACCCTGTGCTCTGTGGTGTGTGATCAAGACATGGGGACACTTTTCAGGCAGGTCCCTGCCCACATGAGTGCAACCTGAAGGAGGACCCAGGCGGATTCCTAGGAGCCCAGATTCCGGTCATCTTTCTACTTTTAACCCAATTTACTTTTTTCCAGTGCTGGAGATTGGATCCAGGCTCACACACACTAGACAAGCCTCTATCGCCAAGCTGCACCCAACCCTGTCAGCGTGTGCATGACGTGTGTACACGTGACAGGTGTCTGCAGCCTGCACTGCCAACCCCTCCAGAGCCGGGCGCTTACTCACCTTGGCCCCACCTACGGGGCCAGAGCGTGCCTATTTGTTAAAGATAACGGCAGGCAAAATGGCCTGTTTCTTGTTGAGAGGTGGAGCAGCTGGCACCCTGTTAAAGCAGAAGGGCGGGCGAGGCGACGGCTCTTTCTTCCTGCCCTCCCTTCCTGCAGCGAGCTCTGTGTGGGCCCAGGTCTGAGCGACTTGGCCTCCCCCACTCACTCAGCTCGGCAGGGCCACGGTCACCAGCAGCGCCAGCCATCGCTATCGTGCATCCCTAATAGCGGCATAATCAAAAGTTATGATGCATTTTTCTGTAATCACAAGAAATGATACCACTTAGTGCTAAGTAAAGCGAATTCCCCACACAAAAAAGGCAAAAGCATTTCAATTTTCATTTTGAAGTGAGTGAGTCAGAATCAATGTGGCGAGGCAGTTAGCGGCCACCGCCTGCCCTCGCAGTCCTAACAGGCACACCCTGTGACAGCAGCCAAGCCCGGGTCCCCTGCTGGGTGTGCGGCGTGTTGAGGCCTTCTGATTGTGCATGCTTAAATCAGGTTGTAGAGGCCATCCAAGGAGCACCCACGGGCCTCTGCCAAGCAGACCTCTCTGCCAGTATCCAGAACAGATACAGACATGCTGGTGTGGAGTTTCTAACAGATCCTCCCACGAGCCTCCTGTGAGCCACCAGAGCCTGGGAGTGCCGGTGGGAGGGAGGGGTGTCTTCCTGTGCAGAGCGCTGTGCCTGTTTCCTCACTCCCTCCCCAAAGTGAGGATGTGGGCTGAAAGGAGGCCAGGGCACAGCTTCAACTGGGTTCAGAAGACCGGCTCCCCCACCCTCCACATATGTCCACATTCCTTCTTCTCTGGGACCTGTGGAGACCATGGGCAAATATGTCTCTAATGTGGTTTGGTGTTGAAACCATAAGTCACCACGGTGCATCTTCTGTAATCCCTTTGTTCCCTGTCCTCTTCTGTCTTCAATTCCTCAGGTGGATGTGCCCATGTGTGTGCATCTGTATTGTACAGATTTTACCCAGACTTGGGTTTTCCAAAAAATTATTAGAGCACAATAAAAATGCATGTTCTCTGAATTAATAGGCATTTTTAGATTTTTGTTTTCTGTGCATTTTATTTATTTAATCCAAGGTTTCAACAAGAAAGCCACAGGGCACTGTGAAGATGAAGCCCCCGAGCCCCCCTGGGGTCAGCAGATACACTGGGTGACCAACAGGTATCCCTTTGGGCACTTCCACAAGCCGCAGGTAACCACAGCAGGTGGGCACAGTCACAGGGACAAACTGCTGGAAACCAAGTCAGTTCAGGAATGTGCTGACCACCTTTCTTATGTGTCAGACTTAACACGAGTGCACCTGCACCCCAGCCATGATCCAATGCACCCTCTGGGGGCAGTTGGAACCATCGTGGGCCATTTCTAAAGCATGAGCCAAACCCAGATTCAGACATCACAGTGTCGACAATGGCAAAATTCGTTGAAACTATTTGTGGGAAAAAATACTTTGTTCTTCTAATGGTCCTAGATTGAAAAGTAACCTGGATTTGTGTTTTATCTGAAAGAAAGCTTTCTGAGACAAGTTGGATTTTAAAAAGAATTTCAACGAGGAACGTCTCTGCTGGAAACCCCACGGACACAGTGACGTGCAGGCGCGAGGGTCGGAGAGGCACTTGCCCAAATGCTCCCCGAGCGAGCAGGGGACATCGTCTCAGAGTTTGAGGAAAACTGTTTCTGGTTTTGCTGTTTTCCTGCATACTACTAATAAAACAGCACTAACTGCAACTCTCCAGGGACATCTGAGTGACAGTGAATGGACAGGAGAGGCCGAGACGGCCCCAGGTGAAATCCTGTGGGGCCTACTGAAAACCACTGCAGTGCAGGGGGAGGGACAGCCACTGAGAGGCTGCTGGACGCTGGGATGCCAGGGAGGTCCAGTGGCGGGAAGGAGCCGTGGCTTTGGACTCTGGGGATAGATGAAGCTGTTGAAGCCGAGGGAGGCTCTCACTGTTTCCCCTTTGAGACGGTGGCGACCTGTTGACTAAACCAGGCTTACCAGCCCCCGGGGGCTCGGCACCTGAGACATGGGGCCAAGATCCAGCCAAGCCCTTGCTTGCCAGGTCCGCACACTGGCATGGGGCAGAACCCCACAGAGGAACAGGGGCCTCTGGTCACATAGTAGCATCCTGTGGGCAGGACCTGTGACCTGAATCTATTTAAGATCAGGTGTTTCAAAGCCCAGCGTGGGTTTCTACCAGCACTCGCAGCATTCAGACCCTGAATGTAGTTGTGAGAATAGTTTGGGCTGCGTCATGGTGCCCCACCTTCCTCCTCCAAACCCGTGTTTGGGCAATGGAACACAGCCGGCAAGTAGTCCCCAGGGGCAGATGTGCAGCCTGTTAAAAGCAATTGAAATAAGAGCTCATAATGGGATACAATTGTGGAACAATAATTCTGTTCCTTGATACATAGAATGTTCTCTTTTATATGAACTAAAGAAGAAAGTATCACCTTAAAAGGTGGTTTTAGAGGAAGAGCTGATCTGCCAGTGACTAGGAACTAAGCCAGTGTACTTACTCACCCTGGGCAGATCCGTTGGCACCACGCCTGTGCCTCTCAATTCAGAACAGAACGGTAGGCTGCCCGCAAGGGTAGCTGGTGATGGGGCTGGTCGTGAAGGGACTCAGGCCACCTGTGCCTTGACGACAGGCCCCACCTGTGGCACAGCTCCTCCAGATAGGCCCGAGGAGAAGAGGAGAGTGGAGATGGAGGACAAGGGGCGCACATGGTCACTGCCACCTGTCCACGGGAGCACCGACCAGTTCTCCCCACAGACCTCATTAATTCAGTCAGCATTACTGACAACGGTAACTCTGGACTTGCCATGTAGACATCCCATTTCAGCCAGGCCCAGCCCTCAGGGACTTGGGAAAGACGTTGTCCGGTCCTCTGGCCCTGTGGCCTTGGCCAGCAGCCGTGGGCACCAGGATGTGCATCACTCGGGAGTCACCCAGCTGCCCCCAGGACGGGCTGGAGTTGAAGGCAGAGGCTGACTGGGAGAGTGGAAGAAGGGAGTCCTGTCCCATGAGCGTCAAGACCACCGTGAGGAAGAGTAGCTCCAGCCACGGCTCCAGCCTCATGTCCCCACTGGAGATTTGGGCACAAAGAGATGAGATGCCAGGGCATGCATGAGGCCCTGCCTCCATCTACCACAGGGACCCTAAAATGTGCTTGAATAAAACTCGGAAGGGGTCCTCGGCTTTGAAATGCAGGATAGGGACATACTAGAACCAGACCTGCGTGAGCCTCGGAGGAGACTTCAGACCTCGGGCAAGCACGTGCCTGCCGGGGAGCTGGTGTCTGGGGCCCTGGCACAGCCAGCAGGGCAGGGCGGACCGGGAGAGGCTGCAGAGGGAGGAGGGACCAGGCAGAGGCTGCTCCCATGCTCTTTCTGCATGTGAGGGATCCCCCAGTGTTAAAAAAAAGAGGTACAGCTCCCTCTTGCCCCAGCTGAGCCCAAGACACGACTCCAGCCAGGAGAGCCCCAAGGACTGTGCTTCAGTGTGGTGAGGCCAAATTCTGACTCCCGGATTCTTGCCACCACCCAGACTGCCTCTGTTTGCACAGCCTAATTCCCTGCGAGATGATCTAATTAAAATTGTGACCATTTTGGTTTTAATCTTGAGACTGATTATTTTATGTGAAATGTCCTGGAGGTTAATAAAAGTGAATTATATGCATAAATACAACATTGAGTTTGATCAGTAGTTTAAACAGTGTTTGGACCTTCTGCCTTTCTGCCTGCATGGACTTCAATGCTTTACCTGACTGCTTGCAGAGACGCTCCCTCCACTTCTGAGGAAAAACGCCCAATAGCCTCTTCTTCAAGGTGGAGATTATTTGAGGGAAGTCGCTGTCTCACACTTGCCAGGTGTGATGGCAGTGCTTGTGGCCATGCTAGAGCACACCTGGAGCCACCAGCAGTGGCTCCCAGGGTCGTGATCCTCCACCTGCTCAGACACCACCTCTGGCTTCGCACCACAGCCTTGGACTCAGGACCACCTAGAGCCCCAGGAGGGTCCTCTGCTAGCCTCTGACATCTCCCCCTGCGGGGACAAGGGCCGTGAGCTCTGTGTTCTCATGCCCAATGGCGTTAAAGCCCCTTGCACTTACTGAACTGAATCCCCTCAAGGACAGGATGCTGTGGGTAGAAACTATTATTCTATTTCAAAGAAGAAATGAGGGGACAAAGATTGATTTACCTGAATCTGTGCCACATTCAAACCATGCAGCCTGGATCCAGAGTCTGGAGTGTGGGTGCCCTCGAGAGGCCGCGCAGAGCCAGCTGGGTGGAGCAGAGTGGAAGTCAGGCTTAAGGAAACAGCAGCAGCACTGGAAATAAGGATGACCGGAACCTCCTCCTACAAAAAGAGCCAGGGAGGAGAAAGGTGGGCAGAGGGTGGGGAGGGAGTGGGTCCCCGTGCCAGAGGCTGAGAACAGAGCAGGCGCTCTCAGGAGCAGAGGAGTAAAGGGCAGTGAGGAAGGAATCATTTAGATCAATGGGGAGCTCGCTGGACCCTGGAGAGCAGGGACACAGACAGCCTCAGGCCCAGAACAACTGAGGGCAGGCCAGGTGAGAGCCTGGGCCATGAGGAGGCAGAGCCAGAGGCCCCGGGTACACCTTTATCTTCCCAGAGCACCCCAGCCCAGCTCCCCCTGGGCCCTGGGCTTCAAGGACCTGCCACCTGGCTGACGACCTTCAGAACTGCCTGTAGACTGCATTTTCAAGATCCACTCAGGGCAGAGCGTAAGTGCCACGGAGATTTATAGTGGCCAGACAGATGCGGTCCTGCTGCAGTGGAGCTGTCTGTCAAGCACAGAGTTGTGCTCCTGCTGGGGACAGAGGCTCCCTGGCTATGGATGGACCTGCGCTGAGCCCCCTGCTGGAAGCCTCAGCGTGAGGCGGAGGCAAGTCAGCACTTTTTCCTCTGCCTTTGAAATCGCCCTGGTTTGATTTGTGGCAGTGACTGGAGGGCAGAGCTTTGAAGCCCGGGACACTTGACACCTTCCTGTAACCTCCTCTGAAAGGACACCAGGCTCTGTGGAAGCAGGAGTGTAGGTTTTGAGGAAAGAGGGATGCCCACGGAGACCAGGCTGCCTGCTCATCAGTGAGGGAAAGTTTGTCTGACGGAGGCTCGTGGGGAGGGGGCCGCCGAGGCCCAGTGAAACCCATCTCCACTTTCTGCCTCATGCTTGCTCTGCCTCAATGCATCTGTTTCCATTTGAAGCAAATGAAAACCTCTCTTCCCTGTTGACATCAAAGCCAGAGCACTGGGCTCGGCTCATTGTCACAGCTGCTGTCATTAATAACACTTACAGCAGTGATTACAAGGCCATCTCCACAGTGCTGCCAAGAGAGACGTGCAGGCAGCAGACAACAGGGCCAGGTCCCTGGTGCAGGGGAGGCTCCTGCCATGCTGGCCTCACCAGCCCAGGCAGAGCACAGTGAGGTGCCCGCACAGCCTGTGCCATCGGCTGCCTCTCCATGGCTCCACGTCTGTGTTCAGCTCCCACCAGTGTGCATGCAACACGGGGCCTTCCATCTCCTTCCCTCTGCACCTGCTCTCCTCACCCTGCTGAGTTTGAGTGACAGACAATGGTCTTCAGTGGCTTCCACAGCACACAGCCCTGCCCGGATTGAACTGCCCCATCTCTGCACAGTTAGTACAGACCTGGGGCCTCAGGAAGAAGGCAGACTGGAGCCTGGAAGGAAAAGGACTTGGTGCTACCTTTCCTTTCTTCAGCTTGTAGGGGTTCACAGGAACCGGGCAGGGTGGAGGCTTCTGGTGGCAGAGGGCTGCCCCTGCCCACGGGGATCCTGCCTGAAGCATCCTGGAGGATGGAGCTGAGCTAAACTTAGCTGGGAGTGGAAGGAAATGACAACAGCCTTGCAAATGTTTAAGGCTGATAAAAATAGCTGTGGAGCTGCAGGCAGTCCCCCATCCCAGGCTCGGCATAGACTTGGCACTCACACCCTGACAGAAAAAACAAAGACAATATGCAGAACTGTATCAGAACACAGGCTTTGTGCCCCTCCTGGCCACATCCCCCGTCCACACACCGTCTGTCCACAGCACCTCCAGCCCTGCCCCTTAAACTCCCGTTAGTGTGCTGCCCACTGACTCCCCATGGCCACCATGCAGCTGCCCAGGCAGCGCCTCTGCCCACCATGTCTTGTCCGCGTCTTCACTCATCTTTGCAAACTTAGCTCTGGTACCATCCCATCTAAGAAAAGTCACTTGCCCTTCCTAGTGGCACACTGATTCCTCCCGCTCAGGCCCAGTCTGTCTTCTCTGTGCTTCTGTTACACTTCATACAAGGTACTGACAAGTGTCTGCTGACATTCCCACTGTCTCTTCGAGTTATGCTGAATTCCATGCCAGCAAGGATTGTGATTTCTGTGATGAGCACAGTGACAGGCACATAATCTGCTCTTGGCAACAGTGTGATGAATGAATACACTGTCTTCAACTGATTCAAATCCACTGGGGCACAGGGCCGGCTCTGCATGAACTGAAGTGCAAGCCACCTACCGGGCTAAGCATGCACACACTTACCACGCACAGGAGGGCCGGGAGAGGCGGAGCGCAGACAGTGATCACAAGCCCAAGCTCACGCCACCAGAAAACAGAGGCACAGGCAGTACCCACGGGGAGCCTGAGCAGCTGCTCCCTGGACAGTGCACCCCACCAACCTCCACTGCCCAGCCCCACTGAACCTGGGAGGCTGTGGGCCTGAAGATGCTCCCACGGAACCATGGCTGCCTGAGAGGGCGGGGAGGCCATCACTGCTCTTCAGCAGAGGCAGACTCTCTTCATCAGTATCTGCACAGTGCAAGCACCACCCGGAAGTAGTGCTGTCCCTAAAAGCCACCATGCATCATCTCTAGAGTCACGAAGATAAGTTTAACTTTTGCCTTAGATTCTTCAAACCTAAAAAATGCATTCTGAGTGGTCAGTTATATTCATTAGCACCCTGATTGCTAATTTTAATAAAGTTTTCTTTTTTTCTACATTTTACAATTGTTTTGTCTCTGTGTATAATTTTCACTATTGTTAGCTATCTCGGATCCATGCAAGATACAGGCCAGTTATAAGTCAAATGCTAGATATAGAAGAGCAGTGGACAGCAGGGGACCTCACAGGCTTAATCTATTGGTTTGAACCACATGAAATTGTGAACGTTCTATCCTTTTTATCAAAAATGGTGATCCTTAGCCTAATCTGGATTCCTATGGGCCAACTTCAGAACTGTGGGGATTTCTAGCATTCCCTAATGCTGTGGACTCTGGCGTGATTTACATGCAAGCCCAGCTACAGGTCAGAATCATCTGTGAGCTCTAAAACGTCAGTCTCCGCCCCTCACCACACTACCTGAGCAATTAAGCCAGAGTCCTGAAAATAGGTGAACCTCCCTAAGGGCTGGCCCTGGGCATCAGGTTTGTGCCAGCTCTGCAGGAGAACCCCTGCACAGCCCACTCTGCAGGGCCTGCTCCATGTTCAGATGCCTTCCACCTGCAGATCTGGGGTGGAGCTGCTGCCACCAAGATCATCTGATTGTGGAGCAGTCCTGGAGACACCCTGGGCATCCAGCTGTCCTTGGAAACAGAGGCTAGCCTACAGCCTGATGCTCCTGCTTAGAGCCCCAGGCGTTGGCCATTCCATTTTCAATCCTGTTGTTCAGGTGACCTAGGGATGATGTGAGGACCCTCCGTCCCATGTCCCTACCTGTGGCATTACCAGAGTGTGTCTTCTCCCCTTGCTGGCTAGGCATGAAAGACATCTAAGATAGGATCTCTCAGGCCTCTGGATGGGAAACTTGGGTGCTGATCAAAGTGTTCTAAAACAGAAAGGCTAGAAAGAAGCCTATTCTCCTTCCAGTTTCCTCAAGCCTACCTTGAACCTGTCTAAACGGGCCTGTGCTTTAGCTCTGAATGCCCAGCAATGGCCACCATGCCTGCAGAACTGGCATCACCTAGATCAGCCTGGCCTAGCCCTTAAGAGCCAGCGACATACGCCTGGCACTGGGCACCCCAGGCTGTGCCCGTCACCCCTGTCAGGACTCCGCAGCCTCCCAGGAGGCCACTGCTGGGTGATGTTGAAGGTGGACGTTTGGCCCGTCGATTCCACGCAGCAGGCTCCTGGTGATGGATTGGCCCCGTGCTCCACTTGGACTCTCAACGCTCTGCAGGTTTTTCTAATTTAGTTTTGCCATGGCTCAGCCAAGATGGGATTCGGGGGAAGAAAGGAAAAGAGGGAGAGAGTGCTTGTGTGGTGGCAGGTTCCAGCCTGCCTCTTCCTGCTCTGAAGTGAAGGCCTCTCAAGCTGCCACCTCGCAGCCTCCCGTCTCCCTCGGGGAGCAGCTCCTCACAGAGTGCCCGTGCTTTCATGATGACTCCCCCATCCATTATGAATAGCTGCTGCTTTGGTCCAAAGCATCAGGGTTTCTTTTCTGCCTCCTTTCAAGTTGGGACTTAAATGTGCACACATGCCCACTCCCACGCCTCCCACACCACCAGCCACTGCAGCTGGGCAGGCGGGAGGCAGGAGCGGCTGACGGGCTGGGGGAGGGGGTGGGAGAGGGGCCGCTCAGCCCTGCAGGCACCAGAGACTTCAGATCCTCTGCTGAGGAGCACCCCAGCAGCTCGAGGGCTGCTCTGAGAGGGGCAGCTCTGCCTGCGCGCTGTGTCCCCATTGGCAACTGACATTTCTCACCTCCCCAGAGCAGCCTTGATCTTTACCAGGTCAACTTCCTGACTCCCCAGCTTGTCTAATCCGTAGGTGAGCCCTCATCAAAGGCACAGAGAGCAAATGGTCCTGTGGCCCTGCAGTCTGCCAGGGCTGCTGACCATGCCCC